>NW_026292399.1:0-18882 GCF_023091745.1 Budorcas taxicolor
AAAAAGACGACAACCTAATCTATCGCATTTCTATTACCGAATCCCACGGCACCTTGGGCAAGACAACTTCACTTCACGTAGAGGCTGGGACCGCAAACAAAGGGCGTGGGGCTTGTGACTAGGTATCCGTCGCTCTGGTGCCTATAACTTTTGATCCGAAAGGAGTTACGTAGCGCACAACATACCGTTTGAAAGCTCTCTTAAAGCTCTACGATTGGGGGACCTAGTCTGCTTAGCTACTCCTGTTTTCGCAGCCCAAAATTGAATATTTTCATAAGATTTAGGACAGTTTTATTCTTTTACGTTATTTTTCGTCCCAGATCATACGTCGTGAACCGCGAAAAGGTTGACAACCTAATCTATCACATTTCTATTACCGAATCACATGGCACCTTGGGCAAGGCAACTTCACTTCACTTAGAGGCTGGGCCCGCAAACAGAGGGCGTGGGGCTTGTGACCAAGTATCCGTCGCTCCGATGCCCATAACGTTTGATCCGTAAGGAGTTACGTGCTGTACAACATACGTTAGAAAGCACTCTGAGAGCTCTACGATCGGGGCACCTTTCCTGCTCGATTGCACCTATTTTCGGAGCCCAAAATCGAACATTTTCATAATTTTTGCGACACTTTTCTTCTTTTGCGCTATTTTTTTCATCCCGGATTGTACGTCATGAGCCGTGAAAAGGACGACAACCTAATCCATCACATTTCTATTATCGAATCACATGGCACCTTGGGCAAGACTACTTCAATTCACGTAGAGGCTGGGCCCGTAAACAGAGGGTATGTGGCTTGTGACCAGGTATCTGACGCTCCGGAGCTCCTAACTTTTGATCCGTAAGGAGTTACGCGGCACACATTATATCATTGGAAAGCTTTCCGAGAGCTCTACCACGAGGGCATCCAGCTTGCTCGGCGGCGCCATTTTCACAGCCCAAAATTGAACGTTTTCATCAGTTCGAGACACTTTTATTCTTTTGCACAGTTTTTCTGTCCCGTATCGTACGTCGTGAGCGCGAAAAGGACGACAACCTAATCCATCACATTTCTATTACCGAATCGCATGGCACCTAGCACAAGACAACTTCACCTCATGTAGAGGCTAGGCCCACAAACAGAGGGCGTGGGGCTTGCGACCAGGTATCCGTTGCTCCGGTGCCCATAACTTTTGATCCGTAAGGAGTTACGTGGCGCACAGCATACCGTTGGAAAGCTCTTTGAGAGCTCTCCGGTGAGGGCACCAAGCATGCTCAGCTGCGTCTATTTTTTGAGCCCAAAATTGATCATTTTCATAAGTTTTGGGACACTTTTCTTCTTTTGCGCTTTTTTTCGTCCCAGATCGTACGTCGTGAGCCGCGAAAAGGACGACAACCTAATCCATCACATTTCTATTACCGAAACCCATGGCACCTTGGGCAAGACAACTTCACTTCTCGTAGAGGCTGGGTCAGCAAACAGAGGACGTATGGCTTGTGACCAAGTATCCGTTGCTCCGGTGCCCTTAACTTTTGATCCGTAAGGAGTTACGCGGCGCACAACATACCATTGGAAAGCTCTCTAAAAGCTGTACGAAGGGGGCACCCACCTGCTTGGCTCCGCCTATTTTCGGAGCCCAAAATTGAACATTTTTATAAGTTTTGGGACACATTTCTTCTTTTACGCTGTTTTTCCGTCACGGATCGTATGTCGTGAGCCACGAAAAGGACGACAACCTATTCCATCATATTTCTATTACCGAATCCCATGGCACCTTAGGCAAGACAACTTCACTTCACGTAGAGGCTGGGCCAGGAAACAGAAGGCGTGGGGCTTGGGACCAGGTATCTGTCGCTCCGTTGCCCATAACTTTTGCTTCGTATGGAGTTACGCAACACACAACATACCATTGGAAAGCACTCTGAGAGCTTTACCATGGGGTACCTAGCCTGCTTGGTGGCGACTATTTTCGGAGCCCAAAATCGAACATTTTCATAAGTTTCGGGACACTTTTCTTTTTTTGCGCTATTTTTCCATCCCGGATCGTACGTCGTGAGTCGTAAAAAGGACGACAACCTAATCCATCAAATTTCTATTACCGAATCTCATAGAAACTTAAGCAAGACAACTTCACTTCACGTAGAGTCTGGGCCCACAAACAGAGGGCGTGGGTTTTGTGACCACATATCAGTCGCTCCGGTGTCCATAACTTTTGATCCGTAAGGAGTTACGCGGCGTACAGCATACCGTTGGAAAACACTTTGAGAGTTCTACGACGGGGGCACCCAGCCTGCTCGGCTGCGCCTATTTTTGGAGTAAAAAATTGAACGTTTTCATCAGTTAAACTTTTTTTCTTTTGCGATGTTTTTTCATCCTGGATCGTACGTCGTGAGTCGCGAAAAGGACGACAACCTAATCCATCACATTTTTATTACCAAATCCCACGATACCATGAGCAAGACAACTTCACTTCACGTAGAGGCTGGGCCCGCAAATAGAGGGCGTGGGGCTTGTGACCAGGTATCCGTCGCTCCGGTGCTCATAACTTTTGATCCGTAAGGAGTTACACCGAACACAGCATACCGTTGAAAAGCTCTCCGAGAGCTCTACAACGGGGGGCAGTAAGCCTGCTCGGCTGCGCCTATTTTCGGAGCCCAAAATCGAACGATTTCATAAGTTTTGGGACATTTTTCTTCTTTTGTACTATTTTTCCGTCCCAGATCGTACGTCGTGAGCGCGAAAAGGACGACAACCTCCTAATCCATCACATTTCTATTACCGAATCCCATGGCACCTTGGCAAGACAACTTCACTTCACGTAGAGGCTGGGCCCGCGGACAGAGGGAGTGCGGCTTGTGACCAGGTATTCGTCGCTCCTGTGCCCATTACTTTTGATCCGTAAGGACTTACGCGGCGCACAGCATACCATGGAAAGCTCTCTGAGGGCTCTACGACGTGGCCACCAAGCCTACTGACTGCGCCTATTTTCGGAGCCCAAAATCGAACTGTTTCATCAGCTTTGAGATACTTTTCTTCTTTTATGCTGTTTTTTTATCCCGGATTTTACGTCGTGAGCTGCGAAAAGGACGACAACCAAATCCATCACATTTCTATTACTGAATCCCATGGTACCTTGGGCAAGACAACTTCACTTCTCGTAGAGACTGGGCCCACAAACAGAGGTCGTGGGGCTTGTGACCAAGTATCCGTTGCTCCAGTGCCCTTAACTTTTGATCCGTAAGGAGTTACCGCGGCGCACAACATACAGTTGGAAAGCTCACTGAGAGCTATACGAAGGGGACCCGAGCCTGATCGGCTGTGTCTATTTTGGGAGCCCAAAATTGAACATTTTCATAAGTTTTGGGGACACTTTATTCTTTTACGCTATTTTTCCGTCTCGGATCATGCGTCGTGAGCCGCAAAAGGACGACATCCTATTCCATCACATTTCTATTACCGAATCCCATGGCACCTTGTACAAGACAACTTCACTTCACATAGAGGCCTGGGCCCGCAAACAGAGGGCGTGGGGCTTGTGACCAGGTATTCGTCGCTCTGTTGCCCATACTTTTGCTCCGTAAGGAGTTACGCGGCACACAACATACCGTTGGAAAGCACTCTGAGAGCTCTACCATGGGGGCACCTAGCCTGCTTAGTTGCGACTATTTTCAGAGCCCAAAATCGAACGTTTTCATAAGTTTTGGACACTTTTCTTCTTTTGCGCTGTTTTTCAGTCCCGGATCGTACGTCGTGAGCAGCGAAAAGGACAACAACCTAATCCATCACATTCCTATTACCAAATCCCAGAGCACCTTGAGCAAGACAACTCCACTTCATGTAGAGGCTGGGCTCGCAAACTGAGGGCGTGGGGCTTGTGACCAGGTATCCGTCGCTCCGGTGCCCATAACTTTTGCCCCGTAAAGAGTTACACGGCGCACAGCATACCGTTGGAAAGCTCTCTAAGGGCTCTACGATGAGGGCACCAAGTTTGATCGGCTGCGCCTATTTTGGAGCCACAAATCGAAAGTTTTCATCAGTTTTGGGATATTTTTCTTCTTTTGCGCTATTTTTTTGTCCGGATCGTACGTCGTGAGCCACGAAAAGGGCGACAACATAATCCATCACATTCATATTACCGAATCCCATAGCACCTTGGGCAAGACAACTTCACTTCACGTAGAGGCTGGGCCCACAAACAGAAGGGTGGGGCTTGTGACCAGGTATCTGTCGCTCCGGTGCCCATAACTTTTGATCTGTAAGGAGTTACGCGGCGCACAACATACCTTTGGAAAGCTCTCCGAGAGCCCTACGACGGGAGCATCAAGCCTGCTCGGTTGCGCCTGTCTCCAGAGCCCAAAATTGAATGTTTTCAAAAGTTTAGGGACATTTTTTCTTCTTTGTACTATTTTTTCGTCCCGGATCGTACATCGTGAGCCGCGAAAAGCACGATAACCTAATCCATCACATTTCTATTACCGAATCCCACGGTACCTTGGGCAAGACAACTTCACTTCAGGTAGAGGCTGAGCCCTCAAACAGAGGACGTGGGGCTTGTAACCAAGTATCCGTCGCTCCGTTGCCCATTACTTTTGATCCGTAAGGAGTTACGCGGTCCACAGCATACCATTGGAAAGCTCTCTGAGAGCTCTACGACGGGGCAGCAAGCATCCTTAGATGTGCCTATTTTCGGAGCCCAAAATTTAACATTTTCATCAGTTTCGGGACACTTTTCTTCTTTTGTGCTGTTTTTCCTTCCCGGATCCTACGTTGTGAGCCGCAAAAAGGACGACAAGCTAATCCATAACATTCCTATTACAGAATCCCACGACAACTTGGGCAAGAAAACTCACTTCACTTAGAGGTTGGGCCAGCAAACTGAGGGCATGGGGCTTGTGACCAGGTATCCATCGCTCCGGTGCCCATTACTTTTGATCCGTAAGGAGTTACGCGGCTGTTGTAAAAGCTCTCCGACAGCTCTACGACGGGGGTAGCAAGCCTGCTCGGCTGCGCCTATTTTTAGAGCCTAAAATCGAAAGTTTTCATTAGTTTCGGGACATTTTTCTTCTTTTTCGCTATTTTTTCATCCCGGATCTTACCTCGTGAACCGCAAAAAGGACGACAACCTAATCCATCACATTCCTATTACCGAGTCCCACGGAACCTTGGGCAAGACAACTTCACTTCATGTAGAGGCTGGGCCCACAAATAGAGGGCATGGGGCTTATGACCAGGTATCCGTCGCTCCGGTGTCCATAACTTTTGCTCCGTAAGGAGTTATGCGGCGCACAGCATACCGTTGGTAAGCTCTCTGAGGGCTCTACGACAGGGGCACCAAGCTTCCTGGCTGCGCCTAATTTCGGGTCCCAAATTCAAACGTTTTCATCAGTTTTGAGACACTTTTCTTCTTTTGCGCTATTTTTTTATCCGGATCGTACGTCGTGAGCCGCGAAAAGGACGACAACCTAATCTATCACATTTCTATTACCGAATCCCATGGCACCTTGGGCAAGACAACTTCACTTCTCGTAGAGGCTGGGCCCTCAAACAGAGGACGTGGGGCTTGTGACCAAGTATCCGTTGCTTCGGTGCCCTAAACTTTTGATCCGTAAGGAGTTATGTGGTGCAAAGCATACCATTGGAAAGCTCTCTGAGAGCTGTACGAAGGAGGCACCTAGCCTGCTTGACTGCGCCTATTTTCGGAGACCAAAATTGAAAATTTTCATAAGTTTTGGGACACTTTTCTCCTTTTAGGCTATTTTTTCATCCCGAATCGTACATCCTTAGCCGTGAAAAGGACGACATCCTATTCCATCACATTTCTATTACCGAATCCCACAGCACCTTAGGCAAGACAACTTCACTTCACGTAGAGGCTAGGCCCGCAAACAGAGGGTGTGGGGCTTGTGACTAGGTATCCGTTGCTCCGTTGCCCATAACTTTTGTTCCGTAAGGAGTTACGCGGCACACAGCATACCGTTGGAAAACAATATGAGAGCTCTACCATGGGGGCACCTAGCCTGCTCGGTTGCGACTATTTTTGGAGCCCAAAATCGTTCATTTTCATAAGTTTCGGACACTTTTCTTCTTTTGCGCTGTTCTTCCGTCCCGGATCGTATGTCGTGAGCCGTGAAAAGGACGACAATCTAATCCATCACATTTCTATTACCGAATACCATAGTATCTTGGGCAAGACAACTTTACTTCACGTAGAGGTTGGGGCCATAAACAGGGGGCGTGGGGCTTGTGACCAGTATCCGTCGCTCCGGTGCCCATAACTTTAGCTCCATAAGGAGTTACGTGGCGCATAGCATACCGTTCGAAAGCACTTTGAGAGATCTACGACGGGGGCCCCAAGCCTGCTAGGTTGCTCCTATTTTCGGAGTCAAAAACCGAACGTTTTCATCAGTTTTAGGACACTTTTCTTCTTTTGCGCTGTTTTTCCGTCCTGGATCGTACGTCGTGAGCCGCGAAAAAGACGACAACCTAATCCATCACATTTCCATTACCGAAACCCATGGCACCTTGGCCAAGACAACTTCACTTCACGTAGTGGCTGGGCCCGCCAACAGTGGGCGTAGGGCTTATGACCAAGTATCCATCGCTCCGGTGCCCATTAATTTTGATCCGTAGGGAGTTACGCGGCGCACAACATATCGTTGGAAAGTTCTTCGAGAGCTCTACAACGGGGGCAACAAGGCTGCTCAGCTGCGTCTATTTTCGGAGCCCAAAATCAAATGTTTCATAAGTTTTGGGACACTTTTCTTCTTTTGCGCTATTTTTCCGTCCCGGATCGTACGTCGTGAGCCACAAAAAGGATGACAACCTAATCCATCACATTTCTATTACCAAATCCCACGATACCTTGGGCAAGACAACTTCACTTCACGTATAGGCTGAGCCCGCAAACAGAGGGCGTGGGGCTTGTGACCAGGTATCCGTCGCTTCGGTGCCCATAACTTTTGCTCCGTAAGGAGTTACGTGGCGCCAGCATACCGTTCGAAAGCTCTTTGAAAGCTCTACGATGGGGACCCCAAGCCTGCTCGGTTGCGCCTATTTTCAAAGTCCAAAATCGAACGTTTTCATCAGTTTTGGGACACTTTTATTCTTTTACGCTATTTTTTCGTCCCGGATCGTACGTCGTGAGCCGCGAAATGGACGACAACTTAATCCATCACATTTCTATTACGAAATCCCATGGCACATTAGGCAAGACAACTTCACTTCACGTAGAGGCTGGGCCCGCAAACAGAGGGTGTGGGGCTTGTAACCAGGTATCCGTCGCTCCGTTGCCTATAACTTTTGATCCGTAAGGAGTTATGCGGCACACAATGTGAGGCCCAACCTCGATTTGTGTGCGATACCTCGTTTCGTGTGCCCTAATCTAGATTTGCGTGCCTTGACCTAAGTTTAAGAATTGTGTTTCGTTTTATGTGCCTTGCATTGAGTTACGTGCATTCATTTAGGGTTGCGTGCATTTACTTGGAAAACATGCGTTCGTCTCGTAGTTCGTGCCCTACCTCGTTGTGCGTGCCCTAGACCTAGGAAAGCGTGCCCTCACGCTAATCAAGAAAGCATCTTACACGAAGCACTCGATCATTAATTAATCCTACAAATTCCACTAACTAATATTAAATTACTAATTCAACCCACTAGAAGACAAAATCTCACAAAAAGCTAGACATTCCTTATTCTTTATTCCTTATTCTTTTTGCACTTTCAACACACAATTAAATAATGCTCAAAAGGTGACAAAAAATCAGATTTTTAGATGCCTTGGCCGACCACCATATGGGCTTTTATGCTTGCTTGCTCAATTCAAAATTAATTCTAGACAATGCCATGACAAGTTATGACACAAATGCATAAAAAAAATAGCTCAAAGACCTCCCAAAAGCTTCCAAATCTCGACAAGGCTCCTTGCCCATGCTAGGTGATTCAAAAATCAAGCTTCTTGAAGACACAAACCTGATTTTTTTGTATGCCCAAGGCCGAACATGCTTCATCAATTGCAAGGCCTTCATTCTTTGTCATTTTCTCTCATTCTCCTCACATTTCTCTCTCTCCCTCTCATTCTTCTCTCTCTCTCTCGGCCTTGGCTGAGTTTCATCTTACCATAGCTCATCTTCATCATTCCATGGTGCATCAAGGTGAGAAAGAAGGTAGAGAACTCAACCAAGCTAGCTAAGTTGCAAGAATCACACATGCAAGCTTTTTGAACAACCATTTCGACCTTGGTGAGTTTGCTAGCTTCCATTTCTTTTCTTCTTGTTCTAACCACATGCACCTACTAAGAACTTGGTCACTAAGCTAGGAAAAATAGAGAGAAATCGTGTGGTGTCTCGGCTAAGCAAGGAAAAAGACCAAATTTGTGCTTCATCAAAGTTTTGTGCATCTTCTTGTTGATTTGCTAAGGTGAGGGCTAAAACTTCTTGAAAATATTTCAAAAATCCACATGCATGCTCTTAAATATATGTCCTTGCTTCTGTACTTGAGTTATATGTGTGTTCATAAGCTTTTACAACCATGCATGTCAAGATATTGGCTTGAAGGTGATGATAGATGAAATCGGGTTTTGTGACAACTCTCTGTCTTGTTGTTGCGAGGTGAGTTTGGCTAGGCAAATGATGTTGAAAATGCATGAAAATTGGTAGGTAACTAGTTTTGCCAGTTTTGAACATTTTTTGCATAAATAGGCCAAAGCTAGTTTTAACTCTAAGGTCCTCAAAATGGCAAATCATTAAAATGTGTCCAAATCTGGAAGTCTAGAAAAAATGAAGCAGGTTTTGGCAGATGCACTGACCTTGTAGAACAAACCAGTTTTGACTTAGTAAATAATGTTCAAAATGCATAAAAGTTTGTGTGTTGCTAGTTTTTTTCATTCTGGACATTTTTGTCAGAAATGGACTAAGGCTAAATCGGACCCTAAGGACCTCAAAAACGACAAGTATTGAAATGTGTGCAAATCTGGACAGTTTTGTGCAATCCCACTGTTTTGGCTATAACGATTGGACCCGAACTCCAAAGATGAAAGGTTTGTTTCTGATTTTAGTTCACGTCTTAAGCTTTAATTTGAAATCTTATTCACTGGAATTGGAGATTGTTTGCTTGTCTTAATGATTGTGAGAAAACAGCCTATTGTAGTGAGGGTTTCACTTAGTTATATGCTTAGAAAATTTGTTGTAACTTCTCTTGTGGTATTAAATGCTTGGAATTGTGGCATTGGGATGTTGTGTGGACTGTTTTGAATACTTGAGGATGTTTGAATTAATTGATGCATGACTTGAGATTGATTTTGAGTTGACTTGGGGCTTAATCGCACGGGTAAGCACGAAATGGAAACCCTAGTGACTAGGTAAACTTGCTAAGTGTTAATCCTTTGGATATTGTGTGTAATTATATGTTTATAAGGCTGCCCGTAGTTTCCCTTATAATCCTAAATGTGATTTTGATCATTGCATGTTGACAAATAGGCCTTTCTTGCATCCGAACCCACGTAGATGTTGTTGCATGTTGAATAGTCTTATTATTTGA
Source organism: Budorcas taxicolor (assembly GCF_023091745.1). Lineage (NCBI taxonomy): Eukaryota > Metazoa > Chordata > Mammalia > Artiodactyla > Bovidae > Budorcas > Budorcas taxicolor. Next base: position 9,509 of record NW_026292399.1, read on the forward strand.
TTACGTGGACTTTGAATTGAGTTATATGACTTGATTTACGTGCGTATATGGCTGCCCGTTTAATGTTCATATAATTCCATATGCCTTTCAAGTGAAATTACTTGTCTTATCGTGCCTCGCTTGTTTACTTGTCAATGTGCAATCTTATGACTGTCCGGAGGCAACCTACTTTGTTGTCCTCCTAATGTGATATATTAAATGTGCATTGCATATAAGGTTGCAACCTTTCATTCTGGCGTGGTAGCGTTCACGCACATCGGGTGGCATCGGGCTTTCCGGTGCAACCGTGACTACCATTGTCCAATTCTCTCTCTCACTTAGGGGCTAGACTTCCTCAGAGAGTTGGGTCGTAGGATTTCAGGGTACATCCGGAATACACCTACTTGGCGTGATAAGGGGATGATTTGAAGTCAGCCTCAACAACTGAGAGCAAAAGCTCACCGTATCTTTTTCACTATGTGTATAAGTACTCTCGCTTGGTTCCTAGAGGACCTCGGGGAGGAAAGATGGGTAATTGTGTTCCTTTACTTTTATATTATTGTTATGTACTTAATTGTGTTATATTCATGCTTGCAAAAGGATTTTCATAAGTTGAACCGAAAAATGAGTTTCAAAACCTATTTCTCGTGCCCCCTCGCTGAGTTCATAAGGACTCACCCTCTTTTATCATCTCAGGTGAAGAAGATCAAGAACAGGTACCCGAGAACGACGTGCCTAACGATGATTCCTTGGAGTGATTGCATGTCCTATGTGCTTTGCGTGATTATGGCTATTTGTGAACACTATGCTACTTGAAGACTATTTCTTTTATGCTGCTTGTTGTTTGTAATGTAAAAGACCCCCGTTGTAATTTAGGGTCTAATTTTGGTTTGTACTGATATGAACTAGACAAACACTACTATGGTCATTTTGCTATTATTACTGCTAGTATCTATAATAGGATTACAAAGTATTAGGTAAGGGCTAAGTAAAATGAACCAACCAAATCTTAAGCAGGTACTCGTGGTTAAGCTAAGATCAACAGGTACTTTTGTAATAAAGATAAACAAACAAACGAGACATAGTATCATGCTAGGTTATTAATCAAACGAGACATCGAGATAACCAGTAGGCATTTCAATTGATGGTAAATAGTAATCCTAGTTGGAAATGAAATTGAGATTGGAAAATTTGAGGCGTTTAGAGAATTAGGTCAAACCATAGAGCCCAATTACAGCCGTTATGCTGCCGGTTTCCGAAAAATTTTGGAGTTTAGGCTAAAACATTAAGTGTTAAATTTTCATGAATGGTTAAGTATGTGATATGACTTGAATGGTTAGAGTAGTCACGGGTGCACCGGCAAGCCCGATGCCGCCCGGTGTGCGTGATCGCTACTATGCCGATAGGAAAGGTTGCAACCTTGTATGCAGTGCACATTTATGACATTTAATATATCATCATTAGCAGGACAACAAGTAGGTTGCCTCCGGACAGTCATAAGATTGCACTTTGACAGATAACAAGCGAGGCATGGATAGACAAGTAATTTCACTTGAAAAGCTTATGGAGTTATATAAACGTTAAACGGACGAGCCGTGTAACGCACATAAATCAAGTCATATAACTCAATTCAAGTCCACATAATCAAATAATAAGATTATTAACATGCAACAACATCTACGTGGGCTCGGACGCAAGAAAGGCCTATTTGTCAACATTGCAATGGTCAAAATCACATTTAGGACTATAAGGGCATCTACGGCAACCTACTAAGCATATATTCCACACAATATCCAAATGATCAACACTTAGCAAGACTACCTAGTCATTAGGGTTTCCATTCGTGCATATCCGTGCAATTTAAGCCCAAACCAATTCAAAATCAATCTCAAGCCATGCATCATTTAATTCAACATCCTCAAACATTCAAAACAGCCCACACAACATCCAAAGCTACAATCCCAAGCATTTATTTTCAACAAGAGAGTTACAACAATTTTTTCTAAGCATAACACTAAGTGAAACCCTTACTGCAATAGGCTGTTTTCTCACAATCATTAAGATAAGCAAACAATCTCCAATTCCAGTGAATAAGATGTCAAATTAAATCTTAAGAAGTGAACTAAAATCAGAACAAACCTTGCATCATTTGGAGTTCGGGATCATTAGTTATAGCCGAAACAATGAGATAGCACAAAACTGTCCAGATTTGCATACATTTCCATAATGATGTTTTTTGAGGTCCTTAGGGTCAGATTTAGCCTTGGTCCATTTCTGACAAAAATGTCCAGAACTGCAAAATATAGCATCATATCAAATTTCATGGATTTTATACATCATTTACTAAGTCCAATCTGGGTTCGTTCTACAAGGTCAGTGCATCTGCCAAAACCTGTTTCATTTTTCCAGATTTCCAGATTTTAGACACATTTTAAAGATTTGCCATTTTGTGGACCTTAGAGTCCAAATTAGCTTTGGCCTATTTCTTCGAAAAAATGTTTTAAAACTGGCAAAACTAGTCACCTACCAATTTTCATGCATTTTAAACAACAATTTCCTAGCAAAACTTACCTAGAAACAACTAGTCAGAGAGCTGTCACATAATCCGACTTCACCTATCATCACTTTCAAGCCAAGATCTTGCCATGCATGGTTGTAAAAGCTTATGAACGAACATATAACTCAAGTACAGAAGCAAAAGACATACATTTATGAGCATGCATGTGGATTTTTTGAAGGATTTTCAAAAGGTTTTAGCCCTGCACCTTAGCAATCAACCAAGAAGATGCACAAAACTTGTTGAAGCACAATTTCTTCTTCTCCTTTGCCTAGCCGAGATTCCAACTAGATTTTCTCTATTTTTCCTAGCTTAGTGACCAAGCTCTTAGTACATGCATGAGGTTAGAACAATAAGAAAGAAATGGAAGCTTAAAAACTCACCTAGGGCCGAAATGAAGACTCTATGTGCTTGTATGCATCTTTTGAGCTAACTACTTGCTTCCTTTGCTTGGGCTTGCCTTGAATGGCCTTAGGATGATGAAGATGAGTGTGAAGTGAAGAGAATCAGCCAAAACCGAGATTGAGAGAGAAGAATGAGAGGGAGAGAGAGAAATGTGAGGAGAGTGAGAGGAAATGAAGAGAAATAGAAGCTTTGCAATTGTTGATGCAAATGTTGGCCTTGGGCATGCAAAAATCTAATTTTGTGTCATCTTTTGAATTGTTTTAGCATGTGTGTAAGAGAATGTTGGGTATTTAGGGATTTTAGATAGAATAGAATATAGGATATGTTTAGAGGTTTGTGAGATTTTGTCTTGTAGTGAGTTTAAAATATAATATTTAGGTGTTAGTGGATTTTGTAGAGATTTGAATTAGGATTATAATAATAGTTAGTGGTGTTTGTAGGATTATTTTATAGTCTAGTGCTTTGTGTAGATCTTTCTTGATTAATATGGTGGCACGGATTCCTAGGTCTAGGGCACGAATTACGAGGTAGACATGAACTACGAGGTAAAACACGAACTTCAAGACTAATGCACGTACTTCAAGACAAATGCACGGATTTCAATGCAAATGCACGCAACCCTAGGTAAATGTACGTAAACCAATACAAGGCACGTAATTCAATGCAATACACGTAAATCGAGGTACGACTCTTAAACCTAGATAGGACACGCAATCAAGGTCAGGGCACTTAAAACGAGACAACACACGCAATTCAAAGTCGGGGCACGTAAGTTGAGGATTAGGGCACATAATTCTAGGTCAAGGCACGAATGACGAGGCAATGCACGAAAACCAAGATAGGGCACGTAATCCAAGGTCAGTCATATCATTCTTGGTCTATGGCACGCAACTCAAGGTAACATACGTTATTCGGGGTTGGGCCTCACAAGTTATGCAGTGCACAACATACCGTTGGAAAGCTCTCTGAGAGCTCTATGACGGGGTAGCAAGCCTGCTAGACGCGCCTATTTTCGGAGTCAAAATTGAACATTTTCATCAGTTTCAGGACACTTTTATTCTTTTGCGCTGTTTTTTCGTCCCAGATCGTACGTCGTAAGCCGCGAAAAGGACGACAAGCTAATCCATCACATTCCTATTACCGAATCCCATGGCACCTTGGGCAAGACAACTTCACTTCACGTAGAGGCTGGGCCCGCAAACAGAGGGCGTTGGCTTGTGACCAGGTGATCCATCACTCCAGTGCCCATTACTTTTGATCCGTAAGGAGTTACGCGGTGCACAGCATACAGTTGGAAAGCTCTCCGAGAGCCCTACGACGGGGGCAGCAAGCCTGCTCCACTGCGTCTATTTTTGGAGGCTAAAATCAAACGTTTTCATCAGTTTTGGGATACTTTTCTTCTTTGCGCTGTTTTTCATCTTGGATCGTATGTCGTGAGCAGCGAAAAGGACGACAACCTAATCCATAACATTCCTATTACCGAATGCCACGACACCTTGGGCAAGACAACTTGACTTCACGTAGAGGCTGGGCCCGCAAACAGAGGGCGTAGGGCTTGTGACCAAGTATCCGTCGCTTCGGTGTCCATAACTTTTGCTCCGTAAGAGTTACGCGACGCACTGCATACCGTTGGAAAGCTCTCTGAGGCCTCTACGACGGGGGCACTGAGCCTACTTTGCTGCGCCTATTTTGGAGCCCAAAATCGACGTTTTTATCAGTTTTGGGACACATTTCTTCTTTTGCGCTGTTTTTTCGTCACGGATCGTACGTCGAGAGCCACGAAAAGGACAACAACCTAATCCATCACATTTCTAATACCGAATCTCATGGCACCTTGGGCAAGACAACTTCACTTCTCGTAGAGGATGGGCCCGCAAACAAAGGGCGTGGGGCTTGTGACGAAGTATCCGTTGCTTCGGTGCCCTTAACTTTTGATCCGTAAGGAGTTACGTGGCGCACATCATACCGTTGGAAAGCTCTCTGAGGTCTGTACGAAGGGGCAACCTAGCCTGCTCAGCTGCGCTTATTTTCAGAGCCCGAAATTGAACATTTTCATAAGTTTTGGGACACTTTTCTTCTTTTATACTGTTTTTCTGTCTGGGATCGTACGTCGTGAGTCGTGAAAAGGACGACATCCTATTCCATCACATTTCTATTACCGAATCCCACGACACCTTAGGCAGGACAACTTCACTTCAGGTAGAGGCTGGGCCCGCAAACACAGGGCGTGGGCTTGTGACCAGGTATCCATCGCTCCGTTGCCCATAACTTTTGCTCTGTAAGAAGTTATGCGGCACACAACATACCGTTGGAAAGTACTCTGAGAGCCTACCATGGGGGCACCTAGCCTGCTCGGTTCCGACTATTTTGGAGCCCAAAATCGAACGTTTTCATAAGTTTCGGGACTCCTTTCTTCTTTTGCACTGTTCTTCCGTCCTGGATCGTACGTCGTGATCCGTGAAAATGACGACAACCTAATCCATCACATTCTATTACCAAATACAACGGCACCTAGAGCAAGACAACTTCACTTCACGTAGAGGCTGGGCCCGCAAACAGAAGGCGTAGGGCTTGTGACCGGGTATCCGTCGCTTCGGTGCCCATAACTTTTGCTCCGTAAGGAGTTACGTGGTGCACAGCATATCGTTGCAAAGCTCTTCGAGAGCTCTACGATGGAGGCCCCAAGCCTACTCGGTTGCGCCTATTTTCAGAGTCCAAAATGAACATTTTCAATAGTTTTGGGACACTTTTCTTCTTTTGCGCTGTTTTTCCGTCCCCGATCGTACGTCGTGAGCAGCGAAAAGGACGACAACCAAATCCATCACATTTCTATTATGGAATCGCACGGCACATTGGGCAATACAACTTCACTTCCCGTAGAGGCTGGGCCTGCAAACAGAGGGTGTGGCGCTTATGACCAGGTCTGCGTCGCTCCGGTGGCTATAACTTTTGATCCGTAAGGAGTTACGTGGCGCACAACATACTGTTGGAAAGCTCTTCGAGAGCTCTACGATGGGGGCAGCAAGCCTACTCAGTTGTGCCTGTTTTTGGAGCCTAAAATCAAAGTTTTCATAAGTTTCGGGACACTTTCTTCTTATGCTCTGTTTTTCCGTCCCGGATGGTACGTCATGAGCCGCGAAAAGGACGACAACCTAATCCATCACATTTCTATTACAGAATCCCACGGCACATTGCCAAGACAACTTCACTTCACGTAGAGGCTGGCCCGCAAACAGAGGGTGTGGGGTTTGTGACCAGGTATGCCGTCGCTTCGGTGCCCATAACTTTTGCTCCGTAAGGAGTTACGCGGCGTACAGCATACCGTTGGAAAGATTTCCGAGAGCTTAAGATGGGGGTAGCAAGCCTAATCGTCTGCCCTTATTTCGTAGCCCAAAATCGAACGTTTTCATAAGTTTTTGGATACTTTTCTTCTTTTGCGCTGTTTTCTGTCCCGGATCGTATGTTGTGAGCCGCGAAAAGGACGGCAACGAATCCATCACATTTCTATTACCGAATCCAATGGCACCTTGAGCAAGACAACTTCACTTCACGTAGAGGATGGGCCCGCAAAACAGAGGGTGTGGGGCTTGTGACCAGGTATCCGTCGCTCCAGTGCCCATAACTTTTGATCCGTAAGGAGTTACGCGGCGCACAACGTACCGTTGGAAAGCCTTTGAGAGCTCTACGACGGGGGCATCAAGCTTACTCGGCTGTGCCTATTTTCGGAGCCCAAATCGAACATTTTCATAAGTTTTGGGACACTTTCTTTTTTTGCGCTGTTTTTTTCGTCCCGGATCATACGTCGTGAGCCGCGAAAAGGACGACAACGTAATCCATCACATTTCTATTACGAATCCCATGGCACCTTGAGCAAGATAACTTCACTTCACGTAGAGGTTGGGCCAGCAAACAGAGGGCGTGGGGCCTTGTGAACAGGTATCTGTCGCTCCGCGGCCCATAACTTTTTCTCCATAAGGAGTTACGTGGCGCATAGCATACCGTTGGAAAGCTCTTTGAGAGCTCTACGACGGGGGCCACAAGCATGCTCGCTGCACTTATTTTCGGAGTCCAAAATTGAACGTTTTCATCAGTTTTGGGACACTTTTATTCTTTTGTGCTGTTTTTCCGTCCCGGATCGTACGTCATGAGCCGCGGAAAAGGACGACAACATAATCAACCACATTTCTATTACGGAATCCCACGACACCTTGGGCAAGACAACTTCACTTCACGTAGAGGCTGAGCCCGCAAACAGAGGGCGTGGGGCTTGTGACCAAGTATACGTCGCTCCGGTGCCCATTACTTTTTGATCCGTAAGGTGTTACACGGCACACAGCATACCGTTGGAAAGCTCTCTGAGAGCTCTACGACGGGGGCAGCAAGCCTACTTAGCCATGCCTAGTTTCGAAGCCAAAATCGAACATTTTAATCATTTTCGAGACACTTTTCTTCTTTTGCGCTGTTTTCCATCGCGGATCGTACGTCGTCAACGGCAAAAAAGACGACAACCCAATCTATCACAATTCCTATTACCGAATCCCACGGCATCTCGGGCAAGACAACTTCAGTTCACGTAAAGGCTGGGCTCGCAAACAGAGGGCGTGGGCTTGTGACCAGGTATCCGTCGCTCCGGTGCCCATAACTTTTGCTCCGTAAGGGAGGTTACGCAGCGCACAGCATACCGTTGGAAAGCTCTTTGAGGTCTCTACGACGAGGGCGCCCAGCCTGCTCGCTGCTCTGCTCTTGTTTTCTCAGCCCAAAATCGAATGTTTTCTTCACTTTGGGGACACTTTTCTTCTTTTGCGCTGTTTTTTTCGTCCGGATCATACGCGTGAGCGGCGAAAGGACGACAACCTAATCCATCACATTCCTATTACCGAATCCCGCAGCACCTTGGGCAAGACAACTTCACTTCACGTAGAGGTTGGGCCCGCAAACAGAGGGCGTGGGGCTTGTGATCAAGTATCCGTCGCTCTGGTGCCCATAACATTTGATCCATAAGGAGTTAGGCGCGCACAGTATACCTTTGGAAAGCTCTCTGAGAGCTCTACGATGGGGGCAACAAGCCTGGTCGACTGCGCCTGTTTTCGGAGCCCAAAATCGAACGTTTTCATAAGTTTAGGGACACTTTTCTTCTTTTGCGTTGTTTTTTCCGTCCCGGATCGTACTTCGTGAGCCGCAAAAAAGACGACAACCTAATCCATCAATTTCTATTACCTATTCCCACGGTACCTTGGGCAAGACAACTTCACTTCATGTAGAGGCTGGTCCGCAAACAGAGGGCGTGGGGCTTGTGACCAGGTATCCGTCGCTCCGGTGCCTATTACTTTTGATCCGTAAGGAGTTACGCGGCGCACAGCATACCGTTGGAAAGCTCTCCGAGAGTTCTACAACAAGGACAGCAAGCCTGCTCAGCTGCTTCTATTTTCGGATCCCAAAATTTAACGTATTCATTAGTTTCGGGACACTTTTCTTCTTTGCTGTTGTTTTTCCGTCCCGGATCATACGTCGTGAGCCGCAAAAAGGATGACAAGCTATCCATCACGTTCCTATTACCGAATCCCATGGCACCATAGGCAAGACAACTTCACTTCACATAGAGGCTGGCGCGCAAACAGAGAGCATAGGGCTTTTGACCAGGTATCCGTCGCTCCGGTACCCATAACTTTTGCTCCGTAAGGAGTTACGCAGTGCACAGCAAACCGTTGGAAAGCTCTCTGAGGACTCTACGACGTGGGCACCTAGCCTGCTCAGCTGCACCTGTTTTTGGAGCCCAAATTGAGCATTTTCATCAATTTTGGACACTTTTCTTCTTTTGCGCTGTTTTTTCGTCCCGGATCGTATGTCGTGAGCCATGAAAAAGGAAGACAACCTAATCCATCACATTCCTATTACCGAATCCCACGGCACCTTTGGCAAGACAACTTCACTTCACGTAGAGGCTGGACCCGCAAACGGAGGGCGTGGGGCTTGTGACTAGGTATCCGTTGCTCTGGTGCCCATAACTTTTGCTCGATAAGGAGTTATGCGGCGCACAGCATACCGTTGGAAAGCTTTCGGAGGGCTCTACGATGGGGGCAACGAGTCTGCTTTGCAGTCCCTATTTTTGAAGCCTAAAATCGAACGTTTTCATCAGTGTTGGGACACTTTTCTTCTTTTGCGCTGATTTTTTGTCCCGGATCATACGTCGTGAGCGCGAAACGGACGACAAACTAATCCATCAAATTCCTAATATCGAATCCCACAGCACCTTGGGCAAGACAACTTCTTTTCACGTAGAGGCTGGGCCCGCAAACAGAGGGCGTGGGGCTTATGACCAGTATCCGTTGCTCCGTTGCCCATAACTTTTGCTCCGTAAGGAGTTACGCGGCTCACAGCATACGTTGGCAAGCACTCTGAGAGCTCTACCATGGGGGCACCTAGCCTGCTCGGT
>NW_026292400.1:0-18872 GCF_023091745.1 Budorcas taxicolor
CCTGAGCCGGCATAGTAGGAACCGCTCTGAGCTTACTAATTCGTGCTGAGTTAGGCCAACCCGGAACTCTACTTGGAGATGACCAAATCTACAACGTAATTGTAACTGCACACGCATTCGTAATAATCTTCTTTATAGTAATGCCTATTATAATTGGAGGGTTTGGCAACTGGCTAGTTCCTCTAATGATTGGAGCCCCTGATATAGCATTCCCTCGGATAAATAATATAAGTTTTTGGCTCCTCCCCCCTTCTTTCCTATTACTCCTAGCATCCTCTATAGTCGAAGCCGGAGCAGGGACGGGTTGAACCGTATATCCCCCTCTAGCAGGTAATCTAGCCCACGCAGGAGCCTCAGTAGACCTGACCATTTTCTCCCTACACCTAGCAGGTGTTTCCTCAATTTTAGGAGCCATTAATTTTATTACAACTATTATTAACATAAAACCTCCCGCAATATCACAATACCAGACCCCCCTGTTCGTGTGATCTGTACTGATCACTGCCGTACTACTCCTCCTCTCACTTCCTGTATTAGCAGCTGGCATCACAATATTACTAACAGACCGAAACCTGAATACAACTTTCTTTGACCCAGCAGGAGGAGGAGACCCTATCTTATATCAACACTTATTCTGATTTTTTGGACACCCCGAAGTATATATTCTAATTTTACCTGGCTTTGGAATAATCTCCCACATCGTAACCTACTATTCAGGAAAAAAAGAGCCATTTGGATATATAGGAATAGTATGAGCCATAATATCAATTGGATTTCTAGGATTTATTGTATGAGCCCATCATATATTCACAGTCGGAATAGACGTCGATACACGAGCTTACTTTACATCCGCTACTATAATTATTGCTATCCCAACCGGAGTAAAAGTCTTTAGTTGGCTAGCAACACTTCACGGAGGAAATATCAAATGATCCCCCGCTATAATATGAGCCCTAGGCTTCATTTTCCTTTTTACAGTTGGAGGACTAACTGGAATTGTTTTAGCCAACTCCTCCCTTGACATCGTTCTCCACGACACATACTATGTGGTAGCACATTTCCACTACGTACTATCAATAGGAGCTGTATTCGCTATCATAGGAGGATTTGTACATTGATTTCCCTTATTCTCAGGCTACACCCTTAATGACACATGAGCCAAAATCCATTTCGCAATTATATTTGTAGGTGTTAACATGACCTTCTTCCCACAACATTTCTTAGGGCTATCTGGTATACCACGACGATACTCCGATTACCCAGACGCATATACAATATGAAACACTATTTCATCTATAGGCTCATTCATCTCACTAACGGCAGTAATATTAATGACTTTTATCATCTGAGAAGCATTTGCATCCAAACGGGAAGTCTTAACCGTGGACCTAACCACAACAAATCTAGAATGACTAAACGGATGCCCTCCACCATATCACACATTTGAAGAACCTACATACATTAACCTAAAATAAGAGAGGAAGGAATTGAACCCCCTATTATCGGTTTCAAGCCAACACCATAACCACTATGTCTCTCTCAATAAACGAGATGTTAGTAAAACATTACATAACCTTGTCAAGATTAAATTACAGGTGAAAGTCCCGTACATCTCATATGGCATATCCCGTACAGCTAGGCTTTCAAGACGCAACATCACCCATCATAGAAGAACTGCTACACTTTCACGATCACACTCTGATAATTGTTTTCCTAATTAGCTCACTAGTACTCTATATTATCTTACTGATACTAACAACAAAACTAACCCATACCAGCACCATAGACGCACAAGAAGTAGAAACAATCTGAACCATTCTACCAGCCATTATTCTGATTATAATTGCTCTCCCATCCCTACGAATTCTATACATAATAGACGAAATCAACAACCCATCTCTCACAGTAAAGACCATAGGACATCAATGATACTGAAGTTATGAGTACACAGACTATGAAGACTTAAGCTTCGACTCCTATATAATTCCAACATCAGAATTGAAACCTGGAGAACTACGATTACTAGAAGTAGATAACCGAGCTGTATTACCTATAGAAATAACAATTCGAATACTAATCTCCTCCGAAGACGTTTTACACTCATGAGCAGTTCCCTCTCTAGGACTAAAAACAGACGCAATTCCAGGCCGTTTAAATCAAACAACCCTCATATCAACTCGTCCAGGCCTATTTTACGGCCAATGCTCAGAAATCTGCGGATCAAATCATAGTTTCATACCAATCGTTCTCGAACTAGTCCCATTAGAATATTTTGAAAAGTGATCTGCATCAATGTTATAAGTCATCAAGAAGCTATGCCAGCATTAACCTTTTAAGTTAAAGACCGAGAGCACAACACTCTCCTTGATGACATGCCACAACTAGACACATCAACGTGACTCACGACAATTCTATCAATATTTTTAGTCCTCTTTATTGTTCTCCAATTAAAAATCTCAAAACACGATTTCTACTATAACCCAAAATTAATAACAACAAAAACGCCAAAACAAGACGCCCCTTGAGAAACAAAATGAACGAAAATCTATTTACCTCTTTCATTACCCCTGTAATTCTAGGCCTCCCCCTTGTTACTCTCGTCATTATATTCCCTAGCTTACTATTTCCTACATCAAACCGACTAATTAATAACCGCCTTATCTCCCTCCAACAATGAGCACTTCAACTCATGTCAAAACAAATAATAAGCACTCACAACACCAAAGGACAAACATGAACATTGATATTAATGTCCCTAATTCTATTTATTGGGTCTACAAATTTATTAGGCTTATTACCCCATTCATTTACACCAACCACACAACTATCAATAAATTTAGGCATGGCTATTCCCCTATGAGCAGGGGCCGTAGTTACAGGCTTCCGCAACAAAACCAAAGCATCACTCGCCCACTTCCTACCACAAGGAACACCTACCCCACTAATCCCAATACTGGTAATTATCGAAACCATCAGCCTCTTCATCCAACCAGTAGCCCTTGCCGTACGATTAACAGCCAACATCACAGCAGGGCACTTATTAATTCACTTAATCGGAGGAGCTACCCTTGCATTATTAAATATCAATACCACAACAGCACTTATTACATTTACTATTTTAGCTCTACTAACAATCCTCGAATTCGCAGTAGCTATAGTTCAAGCCTACGTATTCACCCTCCTAGTTAGCTTATATCTGCACGACAATACATAATGACACACCAAACCCACGCCTATCACATAGTAAACCCAAGTCCCTGACCCCTCACAGGAGCACTATCTGCCCTCCTAATAACATCTGGCCTCATCATGTGATTTCACTTCAATTCAACAGCTCTACTGACCCTAGGCCTAACAACAAACATACTTACAATATACCAATGATGACGAGATGTAATCCGAGAAAGTACCTTTCAAGGCCACCATACTCCTGCTGTCCAAAAAAGCCTTCGCTACGGAATAATCCTCTTCATCGTCTCCGAAGTCCTATTCTTCACTGGCTTCTTCTGAGCCTTCTATCACTCAAGCCTTGCTCCTACACCCGAATTAGGCAGCTGCTGACCCCCAACAGGCATTCACCCACTTAACCCCTTAGAAGTCCCACTACTCAACACCTCTGTCCTTCTAGCCTCAGGAGTCTCCATTACCTGAGCCCACCACAGCCTCATAGAAGGGAACCGTAACCACATGCTACAAGCCTTATTCATCACCATTACGTTAGGCGTATACTTTACACTTCTACAAGCATCAGAATACTATGAAGCTCCCTTTACAATCTCAGACGGAGTTTACGGCTCAACTTTCTTCGTAGCTACAGGATTCCACGGCCTCCATGTCATTATTGGATCTACTTTCTTAATTGTCTGCTTCCTCCGCCAACTAAAATTTCACTTTACCTCCAATCACCATTTCGGCTTCGAAGCCGCTGCCTGATATTGACACTTCGTAGACGTAGTATGACTTTTCCTCTATGTTTCCATCTACTGATGAGGCTCATGTTCTTTTAGTATTAATTAGTACAACTGACTTCCAATCAGTTAGCTTCGGCCTAACCCGAAAAAGAACAATAAACCTTATAATTACCCTCCTAACTAACTTTACACTAGCTACATTGCTCGTGACCATCGCATTCTGACTCCCCCAACTAAACGTATACTCAGAAAAAACAAGCCCATACGAATGTGGATTCGACCCCATAGGATCTGCTCGCCTTCCTTTCTCCATAAAATTCTTTCTAGTAGCTATCACATTCCTCCTCTTCGATCTAGAAATTGCACTACTTCTACCACTACCATGGGCCTCACAAACAACTAACCTTAACACAATGCTTACTATATCCCTTCTCCTAATTTTCCTACTAGCCACAAGCCTAGCCTATGAATGAACCCAAAAAGGATTAGAATGGACCGAATATGGTACTTAGTTTAAACCAAAATAAATGATTTCGACTCATTAGATTATGATCAAACTCATAAGTACCAAATGTCCCTCGTATACATAAATATTATAATAGCATTCATAGTATCTCTCACGGGATTACTAATGTATCGATCTCACCTAATATCCTCCCTCCTATGCCTGGAAGGAATAATATTGTCCTTATTCGTTATAGCTACCCTAATAATCCTAAACTCACACTTCACTTTAGCCAGTATAATACCCATTATTCTACTAGTTTTCGCAGCCTGCGAAGCAGCACTAGGCCTATCCTTGCTAGTAATGGTATCAAACACATACGGCACCGACTACGTACAAAACCTTAATCTGCTACAATGCTAAAATACATTATTTCCACAATAATACTTATACCCCTAACCTGGCTATCAAAAAATAACATAATCTGAATTAACTCCACACTCCACAGCTTACTAATTAGCCTTACAAGCCTACTCCTTATAAACCAATTTGGCGATAACAGCCTCAACTTCTCATTAACTTTCTTCTCCGACTCCTTATCTACACCACTACTTATTCTAACCATATGACTCCTCCCCTTAATACTTATAGCTAGCCAGCATCACCTATCAAAAGAAAACCCAGCCCGAAAAAAATTCTTCATCTCAATACTAATCCTATTACAACTATTTCTAATTATGACATTCTCTGCTACAGAACTAATTCTCTTTTATATTATATTTGAAGCAACACTAGTTCCCACACTCATTATTATTACCCGATGAGGGAACCAAACAGAACGCCTAAATGCCGGTCTCTACTTCTTGTTTTATACACTAGCAGGATCCCTACCCTTACTAGTTGCACTAATCTATATTCAAAACACAATAGGATCCCTAAACTTCCTAATTCTACAATACTGAGTACAACCAATACCCAGCTCCTGATCCAACACCTTCATGTGACTAGCATGCATAATAGCCTTTATAGTAAAAAAACCACTATACGGACTTCATCTCTGACTACCCAAAGCCCACGTAGAAGCCCCAATTGCAGGCTCCATAGTTCTTGCAGCAATCCTACTAAAACTAGGAGGATACGGCATGTTACGAATTACGCTTCTCCTAGATCCAATCACCGACTTTATAGCATACCCATTCATCATGCTATCACTATGAGGCATAATCATAACCAGCTCAATTTGCCTTCGTCAAACGGACCTGAAATCACTCATCGCGTACTCCTCTATTAGCCACATGGCACTTGTCATCGTTGCAATCCTAATCCAAACACCCTGAAGCTACATAGGAGCCACCGCCCTGATAATTGCCCACGGCCTTACATCCTCTATACTTTTCTGCCTAGCAAATTCTAACTACGAACGAATTCACAGCCGTACAATAATCTTAGCCCGCGGCCTACAAACACTTCTTCCACTAATAGCCACCTGATGACTCCTAGCAAGTCTAACCAACCTGGCTCTACCCCCAACAATCAACCTAATCGGAGAACTATTTGTAGTAATATCGACTTTTTCATGATCTAATATCACAATTATTCTAATAGGACTTAACATAGTAATCACTACTCTCTACACCCTCTATATACTAATCACAACACAACGGGGCAAATACACTCATCATATCAATAACATTTCACCTTCCTTCACACGAGAAAATGCACTCATATCACTACACATACTACCACTACTGCTTCTATCCCTAAACCCAAAAATTATCCTAGGACCCCTATACTGTAAATATAGTTTAAAAAAACATTAGATTGTGAATCTAACAATAGAAGCCTATCACCTTCTTATTTACCGAAAAAGTATGCAAGAACTGCTAATTCTATGCTCCCATGCCTGACAACATGGCTTTTTCAAACTTTTAAAGGATAGCAGTTATCCATTGGTCTTAGGAACCAAAAAATTGGTGCAACTCCAAATAAAAGTAATAAACCTGTTCCCATCCCTCACACTAACTACCCTAATCCTACTAACCGTACCCATCATGACAACTAGTCTTAGCACCCACAAATTCACCAATTACCCACTTTACGTAAAAACAACCATTTCATACGCCTTTATCACTAGTATAATTCCCACTATAATATTTATTCATACAGGACAAGAAATAATTATTTCAAACTGACACTGACTAACCATCCAAACCCTCAAACTATCTCTCAGCTTCAAAATAGATTACTTCTCGACAATATTTATCCCAGTATCACTATTCGTCACATGATCCATCATAGAATTCTCAATATGATACATACATTCCGACCCCAACATCAACCAATTTTTTAAGTACTTACTCTTATTTCTTATCACAATACTCATCCTCGTCACTGCAAATAACATCTTTCAACTATTCATTGGCTGAGAAGGAGTCGGAATTATATCATTTCTACTAATTGGATGGTGATACGGACGAGCAGACGCAAACACAGCAGCTCTACAAGCAATCCTATATAACCGCATTGGCGACATCGGATTTATCCTAGCAATAGCATGATTCCTAATTAACCTCAACACTTGAGACCTTCAACAAATCTTCTTACTAAAACCAGAGAACTCAAATCTACCTCTAATAGGACTAATTCTAGCCGCAACCGGAAAATCCGCACAATTTAGCCTGCACCCATGATTACCCTCCGCAATAGAGGGTCCGACACCTGTCTCAGCATTACTCCACTCAAGTACAATAGTAGTAGCAGGTATTTTCTTACTAATCCGCTTTTATCCATTAACAGAAAACAATAAACTCATCCAATCTACTATACTATGCCTAGGAGCCATTACCACACTATTTACAGCAATATGTGCCCTCACCCAAAATGACATTAAAAAAATCATCGCCTTCTCTACATCCAGCCAACTCGGCCTTATGATAGTAACAATTGGAATTAACCAGCCTCACCTAGCACTTCTTCACATCTGCACCCACGCTTTCTTCAAAGCCATATTATTTCTATGCTCCGGCTCCATCATCCACAATCTAAATAACGAACAAGATATTCGAAAAATAGGAGGCCTATTTAAAGCCATACCATTCACCGCAACAGCCCTTATTATTGGCAGCCTTGCACTAACAGGAATACCTTTCCTCACCGGATTCTACTCCAAAGATCTAATTATTGAATCCGCCAACACGTCATATACCAACGCCTGAGCCCTCTTAATAACACTAATCGCCATCTCCTTCACAGCTATCTACAGTACCCGTATTATTTTCTTCACACTCCTAGGACAACCCCGATTCCCAACCCTTATTTCTATTAATGAAAACAACCCATTCCTAATTAACTCAATTAAACGCTTACTAATCGGAAGTCTTTTCGCAGGATTCATCATTTCTAACAACATCCCCCCAACAACCATTCCCCAAACAACTATACCCTACTACCTAAAAATCACCGCCCTAACAATTACAATCCTAGGCTTTATTCTAGCACTAGAAATTAACAACATAACCCACTACTTAAAGTTCAATTACCCATCAAACATATTCAAATTTTCTAACCTACTAGGATATTATCCCACAGTCATACACCGCTTAACCCCCTATATAAATCTAACAATAAGCCAAAAATCAGCATCCTCCCTTCTAGACCTAACCTGACTAGAAACCATTATACCAAAAACCATCTCACTAACCCAAATAAAAACATCTATCATAATCACAAACCAAAAAGGCTTAATTAAATTATATTTCCTTTCCTTCCTAATTACGATTTTCACTAGCACAATTCTACTTAATTTCCACGAGTAATCTCTATAATCACCACTACACCAATTAATAAAGATCAACCAGTAACAATAACTAATCAAGTACCATAGCTGTACAAAGCAGCAATCCCCATGGCCTCCTCACTAAAAAACCCAGAATCCCCTGTATCATAAATTACCCAATCCCCCATACCATTAAACTTAAACACAATCTCCACCTCCTTATCCTTCAACACATAGTAAATTATAAAAAACTCCATCAACAAACCAGTAATAAACGTTCCTAAAACAACCTTATTAGAAACCCAAACCTCAGGATACTGCTCAGTAGCCATAGCTGTCGTATAACCAAAAACCACCATTATACCCCCTAAATAAACTAAAAAAACCATTAAACCTAAAAAAGAACCACCATAATTTAACACAATACCACACCCAACCCCACCACTCACAATCAATCCCAACCCCCCATAAATAGGCGAAGGTTTTGAAGAAAACCCTACAAAGCCCATCACAAAAATTACACTTAAAATAAATACAATGTACATAATCATTATTCCTGCATGGAATCTAACCATGACTAATGATATGAAAAACCATCGTTGTTATTCAACTACAAGAACACTAATGATCAACATCCGAAAAACTCACCCACTAATAAAAATCGTAAACAACGCACTCATTGACCTCCCAACTCCATCAAACATCTCATCATGATGAAACTTTGGATCCCTCCTAGGCACTTGCTTAGCTCTACAAATCTTAACAGGCCTATTCCTAGCAATACACTACACATCCGATACAACAATAGCATTCTCCTCTGTAACCCACATTTGTCGAGACGTAAACTATGGCTGAATCATCCGATATATGCACGCAAACGGAGCATCAATATTTTTTATCTGCCTATTTATGCATGTAGGACGAGGCCTATATTACGGATCATATACCTTCTTAGAAACATGAAACATCGGAGTAATTCTCCTATTTACAACAATAGCCACAGCATTCATAGGCTATGTCCTACCATGAGGACAGATATCATTCTGAGGAGCAACAGTCATTACCAACCTCCTCTCGGCAATCCCATACATTGGCACCAACCTAGTTGAATGAATCTGAGGGGGATTTTCAGTAGACAAAGCCACCCTCACCCGATTCTTCGCTTTCCACTTCATCCTCCCATTTATCATTGTAGCTCTCACCATAATCCACTTAATTTTCCTCCACGAAACAGGATCCAACAACCCCACAGGAATTCCATCAGACACAGACAAAATTCCATTTCACCCTTATTACACCATCAAGGACATCCTAGGCATCATACTATTAATCCTCATCCTCATATCACTAGTACTATTCACTCCCGACCTACTCGGAGACCCGGATAATTATACTCCAGCAAACCCACTCAGTACACCCTCCCACATTAAGCCAGAATGGTATTTCCTATTTGCATACGCAATCCTACGATCAATCCCCAATAAACTGGGAGGAGTCCTAGCCTTAGTCCTTTCCATCTTGATCTTAACACTCGTACCCTTCCTCCACACATCCAAACAACGAAGCATAATGTTCCGACCAATCAGCCAATGCATATTCTGACTTTTAATAGCAGACCTATTAACACTTACATGAATCGGAGGACAACCGGTTGAACACCCCTACATCACCATCGGACAATTAGCATCCATCATATATTTCCTCATCATCCTGGCAATAATACCACTAGCCAGCACCATCGAAAACAATCTCCTGAAATGAAGACAAGTCTTTGTAGTAAAATTAATACGCTGGTCTTGTAAACCAGAAAAGGAGAACAATTAACCTCCCTAAGACTCAAGGAAGAAGCGATAGCCTCACCATCAACACCCAAAGCTGAAGTTCTACTTAAACTATTCCCTGAACCACTATTAATTGCGTCTATTGATATACCCCCAAAAACACTAAGAACCTCCCCAGTATTAAATCCGCTAAAATTTTTAAACATACGACACAAATCTCCCACTCTATAAGCTTGCACGTGTAACAACATGCTTAATAACTCACCTCAATAGACACATGTACGAGTACTACACACAGACACACCATGTCATTTGCCCAAACATACCCACTAACACTCATACAATGTAAACATGATATGCGTCTAGCACACCACATGATCCATCCTATATGTATGAATATATACACTGAAGTAATATAATAAAAACATACATAAATGCAGTATACTACATGACCTACTTTGTGTGCAGTATGTACATTATAATTAATGTAATAAAGACATACTATGTATATATTACATTACATGATCTACCCCATGCATATAAGCATGTACATCATAATTAATGTAATAAAGATATAATATGTATATAGTACATTAAATGATTTTCCCCTTGCATATAAGCAAGTACAATAAAAATTATCTATAGTACATAGGACATTTCCTGCTTAGATCGTACATAGCGCATAAAGTCAAATCTATCCTCGTCACCATGCGTATCCCGTCCACTAGATCACGAGCTTACCGACCATGCCGCGTGAAACCAGCAACCCGCTTGGCAGGGATTTCTCTTCTCGCTCCGGGCCCATTAATCGTGGGGGTAGCTATTTAATGAACTTTATCAGACATCTGGTTCTTTCTTCAGGGCCATCTCATCTAAAACCGCCCATTCTTTCCTCTTAAATAAGACATCTCGATGGACTAATTACTAATCAGCCCATGCTCACACATAACTGTGCTGTCATACATTTGGTATTTTTTAATTTTCGGGGATGCTTGGACTCAGCTATGGCCGTCAAAGGCCCCGACCCGGAGCATAAATTGTAGCTGGACTTAACTGCATCTTGAGCATCCCCATAATGGTAGGCATGGGCATTTCAGTCAATGGTTACAGGACATACCTATTATATTTCCCCCCCCCCCTCTTAAATATTAACCACCATTTTTAACATACTTCCCCCTAAGTATCAATATAAATTTATCTCGCCCCCAATACTCAAATTCACACTCCAAACAAGATAGACATATAGGTGCCTGGGTCTGCTTACATACTACATGGTTAATGTAGCTTAAATTTAAAGCAAGGCACTGAAAATGCCTAGATGAGTATACCAACTCCATAAACACATAGGTTTGGTCCTGGCCTTCCTGTTAACTTTCAATAGACTTACACATGCAAGCATCCGCACCCCGGTGAGTAGCGCCCTCCGAATCAGCAGGACTAAGAGGAGCAGGTATCAAGCACACACCCTGTAGCTCATAACGCCTTGCTTAACCACACCCCCACGGGAAACAGCAGTGACAAAATTTAAGCCATGAACGAAAGTTCGACTAAGCCATATTAACTAGGGTTGGTAAATCTCGTGCCAGCCACCGCGGTCATACGACTAACCCAAGCTAACAGGAACACGGCGTAAAACGTGTTAAAGTACTACACCAAATAGAGTTAAATCCTAATTAAGCTGTAAAAAGCCATAATTATAACAAAAATAAGTGACGAAAGTAACTCTACGACAACTGACACACTATAGCTAAGACCCAAACTGGGATTAGATACCCCACTATGCTTAGCCCTAAACATAAATAATTGCAAAAACAAGATTATTCGCCAGAGTACTACCGGCAACGGCCCAAAACTCAAAGGACTTGGCGGTGCTTTACACCCTTCTAGAGGAGCCTGTTCTATAATCGATAAACCCCGATAAACCTCACCAATCCTTGCTAATACAGTCTGTATACCGCCATCTTCAGCAAACCCTGAAAAGGAACAAAAGTAAGCTCAATCATAACACATAAAAACGTTAGGTCAAGGTGTAACCTATGGAATGGGAAGAAATGGGCTACATTTTCTATCCAAGAAAACTTAATACGAAAGCCATTATGAAACTAACAGCCAAAGGAGGATTTAGTAGTAAACTAAGAATAGAGTGCTTAGTTGAACCAGGCCATGAAGCACGCACACACCGCCCGTCACCCTCCTCAAGTAAATATATGCACCCAAACCTATTTACATGCACCAATTACACGAGAGGAGGTAAGTCGTAACAAGGTAAGCATACTGGAAAGTGTGCTTGGACAAACCAAGACATAGCTTAATTAAAGCATCTAGTTTACACCTAGAAGATTTCGTGTACTGTGAATGTTTTGAACTATGCCTAGCCCAAACCCCCACTCTTCAATCCAATAACCAAAACATACTAAAACAAAACATTTACCCCTATTAAAGTATAGGAGATAGAAATTCTAAACATGGCGCTATAGAGAAAGTACCGTAAGGGAACGATGAAAGAAAATAATCAAAGTACAAAAAAGCAAAGATTAACCCTTGTACCTTTTGCATAATGAATTAACGAGCAAAAAACTTAACAAAACGAATTTCAGCTAAGTAACCCGAAACCAGACGAGCTACCTATAGACAGTTTATTAGAACCAACTCATCTATGTGGCAAAATAGTGAGAAGATCTATAAGTAGAGGTGACATGCCTAACGAGCCTGGTGATAGCTGGTTGTCCAGAAAATGAATCTTAGTTCAGCTTTAAAGATACCAAAAAATATAAACAAATCTCACTGTATCTTTAAAAGTTAGTCTAAAAAGGTACAGCCTTTTAGAAATGGGTACAACCTTCACTAGAGAGTAAGATCTTACAACACCATAGTAGGCCTAAAAGCAGCCATCTATTAAGAAAGCGTTAAAGCTCAACAATAAAAACAATACTAATCCCAACAACAATATAACCAACTCCTAGACCTAGTACTGGACTATTCTATTACTAAATAGAAGCAATAATGTTAATATGAGTAACAAGAAATATTTTCTCCTTGCACAAGTTTAAGTCAGTATCTGATAATACTCTGACTGTTAACAGTAAATAAAAATAACCCAACAATAAATAATTTATTAATTATACTGTTAATCCAACACAGGAGTGCACCCAGGAAAGATTAAAAGAAGTAAAAGGAACTCGGCAAACACAAATCCCGCCTGTTTACCAAAAACATCACCTCCAGCATCCCCAGTATTGGAGGCACTGCCTGCCCAGTGACTAGACGTTAAACGGCCGCGGTATCCTGACCGTGCAAAGGTAGCATAATCATTTGTTCTCTAAATAAGGACTTGTATGAACGGCCACACGAGGGTTTTACTGTCTCTTACTTCCAATCAGTGAAATTGACCTTCCCGTGAAGAGGCGGGAATAAACCAACAAGACGAGAAGACCCTATGGAGCTTTAACTAACTAGTCCAAAGAAAATAAACTTAACCATTAAGGGATAACAACACTCTTTATGGACTAGCAGTTTTGGTTGGGGTGACCTCGGAGAACAAAAAATCCTCCGAACGATTTTAAAGACTAGACCCACAAGTCAAATCAAACTATCGTTTATTGATCCAAAGACTTGATCAACGGAACAAGTTACCCTAGGGATAACAGCGCAATCCTATTCAAGAGTCCATATCGACAATAGGGTTTACGACCTCGATGTTGGATCAGGACACCCCGATGGTGCAACCGCTATCAAAGGTTCGTTTGTTCAACGATTAAAGTCCTACGTGATCTGAGTTCAGACCGGAGTAATCCAGGTCGGTTTCTATCTGTTATGTATTTCTCCCAGTACGAAAGGACAAGAGAAATAAGGCCAACTTCAACAAAGCGCCTTAAATCAATCAATGACTTTATCTCAATTGACCTCACAAACAATACCTGCCCTAGAAAAGGGCCCAGTTAAGGTGGCAGAGCCCGGTAATTGCGTAAAACTTAAACCTTTATACTCAGAGATTCAAATCCTCTCCTTAACAAAATGTTTATACTCAACATCTTAACACTTATTATCCCCATTCTTCTAGCCGTAGCTTTTCTTACACTAGTTGAACGAAAAATCCTAGGCTACATACAACTCCGAAAAGGCCCAAATATTGTAGGACCATATGGCTTACTCCAACCCATCGCCGATGCAATCAAACTTTTCATTAAAGAACCCCTACGACCTGCCACATCCTCAATCTCAATATTTATTCTAGCCCCCATCCTAGCCCTAACCCTAGCCTTAACTATATGAATCCCCCTACCCATACCCTATCCCCTCATCAATATAAACTTAGGAATCCTTTTCATATTAGCTATATCAAGCTTAGCCGTATACTCGATCCTCTGATCAGGCTGAGCCTCCAACTCAAAATACGCTCTTATTGGAGCCCTACGAGCAGTAGCACAAACAATTTCATATGAAGTTACACTAGCAATTATCTTACTATCAATCTTACTAATAAATGGATCCTTCACTCTCTCTACATTAATCATTACACAAGAACAAGTATGACTAATCTTCCCAGCATGACCCTTAGCAATAATATGATTCATTTCAACACTAGCAGAAACAAACCGAGCACCATTTGATCTTACTGAAGGAGAATCTGAACTAGTATCGGGCTTTAATGTAGAATACGCCGCAGGACCATTCGCCCTATTCTTTATAGCAGAATATGCAAACATTATTATAATAAATATCTTCACAACAACCCTCTTCCTAGGAGCATCCCATAACCCATACATACCAGAACTCTACGCAATTAACTTTATCATCAAATCACTACTACTCACAATGACCTTCCTATGAATCCGAGCATCCTACCCCCGATTCCGCTATGATCAACTGATGCACTTATTATGAAAAAATTTTCTACCCCTAACGCTAGCCCTATGCATATGACATGTATCTCTACCTATTCTCCTATCAAGTATCCCCCCACAAACATAAGAAATATGTCTGACAAAAGAGTTACTTTGATAGAGTAAATTATAGAGGTTTAAATCCTCTTATTTCTAGAACTATAGGAATTGAACCTACTCCTAAGAACTCAAAACTCTTCGTGCTCCCAATTACACCAAATTCTAATAGTAAGGTCAGCTAATTAAGCTATCGGGCCCATACCCCGAAAATGTTGGTTTGTATCCTTCCCGTACTAATAAACCCAATCACTCTCATTATTATCTTAATAACTATAATACTTGGAACCATTATCGTTATAATTAGCTCCCACTGACTACTCATCTGAATCGGATTTGAAATAAATATACTCGCCATCATTCCTATTATAATAAAAAAACACAACCCACGAGCCACAGAAGCATCAACTAAATATTTCCTAACTCAATCAACAGCCTCAATACTACTAATAATAGCCATTATCATCAACTTAATATTCTCAGGCCAATGAACCGTAATAAAACTATTTAACCCAACAGCCTCCATACTCATAACAATAGCCCTCGCCATAAAACTAGGAATAGCCCCATTCCACTTCTGAGTCCCAGAAGTAACACAAGGCATCCCTCTATCTTCAGGCCTAATCTTACTTACATGACAAAAACTAGCACCCATATCGGTACTTTACCAAGTATCCCAATCCATCAACCTAAATATAATCTTAACCCTATCAATTCTATCCATTATAATCGGAGGCTGAGGAGGATTAAACCAAACCCAACTACGAAAAATTATAGCTTACTCATCAATTGCCCACATAGGCTGAATAACAGCAATTTTACCATACAATCCCACCATAACATTACTAAACCTAATCATTTACATCATCATAACTTCCACCATATTTACACTATTTATAGCCAACTCAACCACAACCACTCTATCACTATCACACACATGAAACAAAACACCCATCATAACTATTCTAATTCTCATTACCCTCCTATCAATAGGAGGACTCCCCCCACTATCAGGATTTATGCCAAAATGAATAATTATTCAAGAAATGACAAAAAACAATAGCATTATCCTACCTACCTTCATAGCAATTACAGCACTACTAAACCTATATTTCTACATACGACTGGCATATTCCACCACACTTACTATGTTCCCTTCCACAAACAACATAAAAATAAAATGACAATTCTCAACCATAAAACGAATAACCCTCCTACCAACAATAACCGTATTGTCCACTATACTACTACCACTTACACCAATTCTCTCAATCCTAGAATAGGAATTTAGGTTAAATAGACCAAGAGCCTTCAAAGCCCTAAGCAAGTATAATTTACTTAATTCCTGATAAGGACTGCAAGATCATATCTTACATCAATTGAATGCAAATCAACTACTTTAATTAAGCTAAATCCTCACTAGATTGGTGGGTCCCACCCCCACGAAACTTTAGTTAACAGCTAAATACCCTAAATAACTGGCTTCAATCTACTTCTCCCGCCGCAAGAAAAAAAAGGCGGGAGAAGCCCCGGCAGAGTTTGAAGCTGCTCCTTTGAATTTGCAATTCAATATGTTAATTCACTACAGGACCTGGTAAAAAGAGGAATCAAACCTCTATTCTTAGATTTACAGTCTATTGCTTTACTCAGCCATTTTACCCATGTTCATAAACCGCTGATTATTTTCAACTAATCATAAAGATATCGGTACCCTTTATCTTCTATTTGGTGCCTGAGCCGGCATAGTAGGAACCGCTCTGAGCTTACTAATTCGTGCTGAGTTAGGCCAACCCGGAACTCTACTTGGAGATGACCAAATCTACAACGTAATTGTAACTGCACACGCATTCGTAATAATCTTCTTTATAGTAATGCCTATTATAATTGGAGGGTTTGGCAACTGGCTAGTTCCTCTAATGATTGGAGCCCCTGATATAGCATTCCCTCGGATAAATAATATAAGTTTTTGGCTCCTCCCCCCTTCTTTCCTATTACTCCTAGCATCCTCTATAGTCGAAGCCGGAGCAGGGACGGGTTGAACCGTATATCCCCCTCTAGCAGGTAATCTAGCCCACGCAGGAGCCTCAGTAGACCTGACCATTTTCTCCCTACACCTAGCAGGTGTTTCCTCAATTTTAGGAGCCATTAATTTTATTACAACTATTATTAACATAAAACCTCCCGCAATATCACAATACCAGACCCCCCTGTTCGTGTGATCTGTACTGATCACTGCCGTACTACTCCTCCTCTCACTTCCTGTATTAGCAGCTGGCATCACAATATTACTAACAGACCGAAACCTGAATACAACTTTCTTTGACCCAGCAGGAGGAGGAGACCCTATCTTATATCAACACTTATTCTGATTTTTTGGACACCCCGAAGTATATATTCTAATTTTACCTGGCTTTGGAATAATCTCCCACATCGTAACCTACTATTCAGGAAAAAAAGAGCCATTTGGATATATAGGAATAGTATGAGCCATAATATCAATTGGATTTCTAGGATTTATTGTATGAGCCCATCATATATTCACAGTCGGAATAGACGTCGATACACGAGCTTACTTTACATCCGCTACTATAATTATTGCTATCCCAACCGGAGTAAAAGTCTTTAGTTGGCTAGCAACACTTCACGGAGGAAATATCAAATGATCCCCCGCTATAATATGAGCCCTAGGCTTCATTTTCCTTTTTACAGTTGGAGGACTAACTGGAATTGTTTTAGCCAACTCCTCCCTTGACATCGTTCTCCACGACACATACTATGTGGTAGCACATTTCCACTACGTACTATCAATAGGAGCTGTATTCGCTATCATAGGAGGATTTGTACATTGATTTCCCTTATTCTCAGGCTACACCCTTAATGACACATGAGCCAAAATCCATTTCGCAATTATATTTGTAGGTGTTAACATGACCTTCTTCCCACAACATTTCTTAGGGCTATCTGGTATACCACGACGATACTCCGATTACCCAGACGCATATACAATATGAAACACTATTTCATCTATAGGCTCATTCATCTCACTAACGGCAGTAATATTAATGACTTTTATCATCTGAGAAGCATTTGCATCCAAACGGGAAGTCTTAACCGTGGACCTAACCACAACAAATCTAGAATGACTAAACGGATGCCCTCCACCATATCACACATTTGAAGAACCTACATACATTAACCTAAAATAAGAGAGGAAGGAATTGAACCCCCTATTATCGGTTTCAAGCCAACACCATAACCACTATGTCTCTCTCAATAAACGAGATGTTAGTAAAACATTACATAACCTTGTCAAGATTAAATTACAGGTGAAAGTCCCGTACATCTCATATGGCATATCCCGTACAGCTAGGCTTTCAAGACGCAACATCACCCATCATAGAAGAACTGCTACACTTTCACGATCACACTCTGATAATTGTTTTCCTAATTAGCTCACTAGTACTCTATATTATCTTACTGATACTAACAACAAAACTAACCCATACCAGCACCATAGACGCACAAGAAGTAGAAACAATCTGAACCATTCTACCAGCCATTATTCTGATTATAATTGCTCTCCCATCCCTACGAATTCTATACATAATAGACGAAATCAACAACCCATCTCTCACAGTAAAGACCATAGGACATCAATGATACTGAAGTTATGAGTACACAGACTATGAAGACTTAAGCTTCGACTCCTATATAATTCCAACATCAGAATTGAAACCTGGAGAACTACGATTACTAGAAGTAGATAACCGAGCTGTATTACCTATAGAAATAACAATTCGAATACTAATCTCCTCCGAAGACGTTTTACACTCATGAGCAGTTCCCTCTCTAGGACTAAAAACAGACGCAATTCCAGGCCGTTTAAATCAAACAACCCTCATATCAACTCGTCCAGGCCTATTTTACGGCCAATGCTCAGAAATCTGCGGATCAAATCATAGTTTCATACCAATCGTTCTCGAACTAGTCCCATTAGAATATTTTGAAAAGTGATCTGCA
>NW_026292401.1:0-92404 GCF_023091745.1 Budorcas taxicolor
AGGCCCATTTCCGCTGAGGCGTCTCGAGGCTGATCACACCTCCCCTCTGGAACTTTGAAAGGGTCCTTCACACCCTTGGTGCAAATCAGGAAGTTCCCCGACATACCCGTCTCCACTCGAGAGGAATCACGAGGGTCCCGCCCACATCCAGAGGAGCCCCGTTTCCGCCTCGTAGCTCGAGATGAGGGATCCTTTCCCTGCTTCGTCAGGAAAGAGTTCCCGGGGTTCCCGTCCCATCTCAAGAGGAGGCCCTCTCAACAGGAAAGGCGAGAGGAACTCCAGGGTCGTGCCACCATTCCAAGAGTCCCCCAGATGTCTAAGTCCATTCCAGAGGAACCTCTTTTCCCTTCACCGGCTCGTCTTTCACGCCGAGGATCGACTCACACCAAGGTGGCACGTGGCACAGCCCTGTGGGAAAGCCTCGTGGGAAAGCCTCGAGGGACAGCCTCGAGGGAAAGCCACAGATCCCTTGATCCACGTGACAGGAAGCGTGACACTACTTCTGCAGCTCGGGAGGAAAGTGCACGTGCATGCCCCCACTCGAGACGAGGCCTGATTCCCCTGGGGAGACTCAGAAGCACCCCAAGATCCATGGCAACACTGGAGAGGAATCCTCAGGTTACGGCCCCGACTCCAAACAAGGACTGAGGCCCCGGCATGGACGGGAGAGGAATCCTGAGAGGTCCCCTAACAACTCGCATGGGGACTGGCCTTTCCTGAGGCCACCAGAGCGGGTCCCTGAGGTCCCCGTCGTAACTCGAGAAGACCTGCCGCAACTCGAGAAAATCCAGGAGGTTCTCCCCTCCAGGCGAGATGAGGCTCATTTCCGCTGAGGCGTCTGGAGGCTGATCACACCTCACCTCTGGAACTTTGAAAGGGTCCTTCACACCCTTGGTGCAAATCAAGAAGTTCCCCGACATACCCGTCTCCACTCGAGAGGAATCACGAGGGTCCCGCCCACATCCAGAGGAGCCCCGTTTCTGCCTCGTAGCTCGAGATGAGGGATCCTTTCCCTGCTTCGTCGGGAAAGAGTTCCCGGCGTTCCCGTCGCATCTCAAGAGGAGGCCCTCTCAACAGGAACGGCGAGAGGAACTCCAGGGTCGTGCCACCATTCCAAGAGTCCCCCAGATGTCTCAGTCCATTCCAGAGGAACCTCTTTTCCCTTCACCGGCTCGTCTTTCACGCCGAGGATCGACTCACACCAAGGTGGCACGTGGCACAGCCCTGTGGGAAAGCCTCGTGGGAAAGCCTCGAGGGACAGCCTCGAGGGAAAGCCACAGATCCCTTGATCCACGTAACAGGAAGCGTGATACTACTTCTGCAGCTCGGGAGGAAATCGCACGTGCATGCCCCCACTCGAGACGAGGCCTGACTCCCCTGGGTTGACTCAGAAGCACCCCAAGATCCATGGCAACACTGGAGAGGAATCCTCAGGTTCCGGCCCCGACTCCACACAAGGACTGAGGCCCCGGCATGGACGGGAGAGGAATCACGAGAGGTCCCCTAGCAACTCGCATGGGGACTGGCCTTTCCTGAGGCCACCAGAGCGGGTCCCTGAGGTCCCCGTCGTAACTCGAGAAGACCTGCCGCAACTCGAGAAAATCCAGGAGGTTCTCCCCTCCAGGCGAGATGAGGCCCATTTCCGCTGAGGCGTCTCGAGGCTGATCACACCTCACCTCTGGAACTTCGAAAGGGTCCTTCACACCCTTGGTGCAAATCAAGAAGTTCCCCGACCTACCCGTCTCCACTCGAGAGGAATCACGAGGGTCCCGCCCACATCCAGAGGAGCCCCGTTTCCGCCTCATAGCTCGAGATGAGGGATCCTTTCCCTGCTTCGTCAGGAAAGAGTTCCCGGCGTTCCCGTCGCATCTCAAGAGGAGGCCCTCTCAACAGGAAAGGCGAGAGGAACTCCAGGGTCGTGCCACCATTAGAAGAGTCCCCCAGATGTCTCAGTCCATTCCAGAGGAACCTCTTTTCCCTTCACCGGCTCGTCTTTCACGCCGAGGATCGACTCACACCAAGGTGGCACGTGGCACAGCCCTGTGGGAAAGCCTCGTGGGAAAGCCTCGAGGGACAGCCTCGAGGGAAAGCCACAGATCCCTTGATCCACGTGACAGGAAGCGTGACACTACTGCTGCAGCTCGGGAGGAAAGTGTACGTGCATGCCCCCACTCGAGACGAGGCCTGATTCCCCTGGGGAGACTCAGAAGCACCCCAAGATCCATGGCAACACTGGAGAGGAATCCTCAGGTTCCGGCCCCGACTCCACACAAGGACTGAGGCCCCGGCATGGACGGGAGAGGAATCCCGAGAGGTCACCTAGCAACTCGCATGGGGACTGGCCTTTCCTGAGGCCACCAGAGCGGGTCCCTGAGGTCCCCGTCGTAACTCGAGAAGACCTGCCGCAACTCGAGAAAATCCAGGAGGTTCTCCCCTCCAGGCGAGATGAGGCCCATTTCCGCTGAGGCGTCTCGAGGCTGATCACACCTCACCTCTGGAACTTCGAAAGGGTCCTTCACACCCTTGGTGCAAATCAAGAAGTTCCCCGACCTAGCCGTCTCCACTCGAGAGGAATCACGAGGGTCCCGCCCACATCCAGAGGAGCCCCGTTTCCGCCTCGTAGCTCGAGATGAGGGATCCTTTCCCTGCTTCGTCAGGAAAGAGTTCCCGGCGTTCCCGTCGCATCTCAAGAGGAGGCCCTCTCAACAGGAAAGGCGAGAGGAACTCCAGGGTCGTGCCACCATTAGAAGAGTCCCCCAGATGTCTCAGTCCATTCCAGAGGAACCTCTTTTCCCTTCACCGGCTCGTCTTTCACGCCGAGGATCGACTCACACCAAGGTGGCACGTGGCACAGCCCTGTGGGAAAGCCTCGTGGGAAAGCCTCGAGGGACAGCCTCGAGGGAAAGCCACAGATCCCTTGATCCACGTGACAGGAAGCGTGACACTACTGCTGCAGCTCGGGAGGAAAGTGCACGTGCATGCCCCCACTCGAGACGAGGCCTGATTCCCCTGGGGAGACTCAGAAGCACCCCAAGATCCATGGCAACACTGGAGAGGAATCCTCAGGTTACGGCCCCGACTCCACACAAGGACTGAGGCCCCGGCATGGACGGGAGAGGAATCCCGAGAGGTCCCCTAGCAACTCGCATGGGGACTGGCCTTTCCTGAGGCCACCAGAGCGGGTCCCTGAGGTCCCCGTCGTAACTCGAGAAGACCTGCCGCAACTCGAGAAAATCCAGGAGGTTCTCCCCTCCAGGCGAGATGAGGCTCATTTCCGCTGAGGCGTCTCGAGGCTGATCACACCTCACCTCTGGAACTTTGAAAGGGTCCTTCACACCCTTGGTGCAAATCAAGAAGTTCCCCGACATACCCGTCTCCACTCGAGAGGAATCACGAGGGTCCCGCCCACATCCAGAGGAGCCCCGTTTCCGCCTCGTAGCTCGAGATGAGGGATCCTTTCCCTGCTTCGTCGGGAAAGAGTTCCCGGTGTTCCCGTCGCATCTCAAGAGGAGGCCCTCTCAACAGGAACGGCGAGAGGAACACCAGGGTCGTGCCACCATTCCAAGAGTCCCCCAGATGTCTAAGTCCATTCCAGAGGAACCTCTTTTCCCTTCACCGGCTCGTCTTTCACGCCGAGGATCGACTCACACCAAGGTGGCACGTGGCACAGCCCTGTGGGAAAGCCTCGTGGGAAAGCCTCGAGGGACAGCCTCGAGGGAAAGCCACAGATCCCTTGATTCACGTGACAGGAAGAGTGATACTACTGCTGCAGCTCGGGAGGAAAGCGCACGTGCATGCCCCAACTCGAGACGAGGCCTGACTCCCTTGGGGAGACTCAGAAAAACCCCAAGATCCATGGCAACACTGGAGAGGAAGCCTCAGGTTCCGGCCCCGACTCCACACAAGGACTGAGGCCCCGGCATGGACGGGAGAGGAATCCCGAGAGGTCCCCTAGCAACTCGCATGGGGACTGGCCTTTCCTGAGGCCACCAGAGCGGGTCCCTGAGGTCCCCGTCGTAACTCGAGAAGACCTGCCGCAACTCGAGAAAATCCAGGAGGTTCTCCCCTC
The DNA here is from genome assembly GCF_023091745.1 of Budorcas taxicolor. NCBI lineage: Eukaryota > Metazoa > Chordata > Mammalia > Artiodactyla > Bovidae > Budorcas > Budorcas taxicolor. Next base: position 4,070 of record NW_026292401.1, read on the forward strand.
CAGGCGAGATGAGGCCCATTTCCGCTGAGGCGTCTCGAGGCTGATCACACCTCCCCTCTGGAACTTCGAAAGGGTCCTTCACACCCTTGGTGCAAATCAAGAAGTTCCCCGACCTAGCCGTCTCCACTCGAGAGGAATCACGAGGGTCCCGCCCACATCCAGAGGAGCCCCGTTTCGGCCTCGTAGCTCGAGATGAGGGATCCTTTCCCTGCTTCGTCGGGAAAGAGTTCCCGGCGTTCCCGTCGCATCTCAAGAGGAGGCCCTCTCAACAGGAACGGCGAGAGGAACTCCAGGGTCGTGCCACCATTCCAAGAGTCCCCCAGATGTCTCAGTCCATTCCAGAGGAACCTCTTTTCCCTTCACCGGCTCGTCTTTCACGCCGAGGATCGACTCACACCAAGGTGGCACGTGGCACAGCCCTGTGGGAAAGCCTCGTGGGAAAGCCTCGAGGGACAGCCTCGAGGGAAAGCCACAGATGCCTTGATCCACGTGACAGGAAGCGTGACACTACTGCTGCAGCTCGGGAGGAAAGCGCACGTGCATGCCCCCACTCGAGACGAGGCCTGACTCCCCTGGGGAGACTCAGAAGCACCCCAAGATCCATGGCAACACTGGAGAGGAATCCTCAGGTTCCGGCCCCGACTCCACACAAGGACTGAGGCCCCGGCATCGACGGGAGAGGAATCCCGAGAGGTCCCCTAGCAACTCGCATGGGGACTGGCCTTTCCTGAGGCCACCAGAGCGGGTCCCTGAGGTCCCCATCGTAACTCGAGAAGACCTGCAGCAACTGGAGAAAATCCAGGACGTTCTCCCCTCCAGGCGAGATGAGGCCCATTTCCGCTGAGGCGTCTCGAGGCTGATCACACCTCCCCTCTGGAACTTTGAAAGGGTCCTTCACACCCTTGGTGCAAATCAGGAAGTTCCCCGACATACCCGTCTCCACTCGAGAGGAATCACGAGGGTCCCGCCCACCTCCAGAGGAGCTCCGTTTCCGCCTCGTAGCTCGAGATGAGGGATCCTTTCCCTGCTTCGTCGGGAAAGAGTTCCCGGCGTTCCCGTCGCATCTCAAGAGGAGGCCCTCTCAACAGGAACGGCGAGAGGAACTCCAGGGTCGTGCCACCATTCCAAGAGTCCCCCAGATGTCTCAGTCCATTTCAGAGGAACCTCTCTTCCCTTCACCTGCTCGTCTTTCACGCCGAGGATCGACTCACACCAAGGTGGCACGTGGCACAGCCCTGTGGGAAAGCCTCGTGGGAAAGCCTCGAGGGACAGCCTCGAGGGAAAGCCACAGATCCCTTGATCCACGTGACAGGAAGCGTGATACTACTGCTGCAGCTCGGGAGGAAAGCGCACGTGCATGCCCCAACTCGAGACGAGGCCTGACTCCCTTGGGGAGACTCAGAAGAACCCCAAGATCCATGGCAACACTGGAGAGGAAGCCTCAGGTTCCGGCCCCGACTCCACACAAGGACTGAGGCCCCGGCATGGACGGGAGAGGAATCCCGAGAGGTCCCCTAGCAACTCGCATGGGGACTGGCCTTTCCTGAGGCCACCAGAGCGGGTCCCTGAGGTCCCCGTCGTAACTCGAGAAGACCTGCCACAACTCGAGAAAATCCAGGAAGTTCTCCCCTCCAGGCGAGATGAGGCCCATTTCCGCTGAGGCGTCTCGAGGCTGATCACACCTCACCTCTGGAACTTCGAAAGGGTCCTTCACACCCTTGGTGCAAATCAAGAAGTTCCCCGACATACCCGTCTCCACTCGGGAGGAATCACGAGGGTCCCGCCCACATCCAGAGGAGCCCCGTTTCCGCCTCGTAGCTCGAGATGAGGGATCCTTTCCCTGCTTCGTCGGGAAAGAGTTCCCGGCGTTCCCGTCGCATCTCAAGAGGTGGCCCTCTCAACAGGAACGGCGAGAGGAACTCCAGGGTCGTGCCACCATTCCAAGAGTCCCCCAGATGTCTCAGTCCATTCCAGAGGAACCTCTTTTCCCTTCACCGGCTCGTCTTTCACGCCGAGGATCGACTCACACCAAGGTGGCACGTGGCACAGCCCTGTGGGAAAGCCTCGTGGGAAAGCCTCGAGGGACAGCCTCGAGGGAATGCCACAGATCCCTTGATCCACGTGACAGGAAGCGTGACACTACTGCTGCAGCTCGGGAGGAAAGCACACGTGCATGCCCGCACTCGAGACGAGGCCTGACTCCCCTGGGGAGACTCAGAAGCACCCCAAGATCCATGGCAACACTGGAGAGGAATCCTCAGGTTCCTGTCCCGACTCCATACTAGAACTGAGGCCCCGGCATGGACGGGAGAGGAATCCCGAGAGGTCCCCTAGCAACTCGCATGGGGACTGGCCTTTCCTGAGGCCACCAGAGCGGGTCCCTGAGGTCCCAGTCGTAACTCGAGAAGACCTGCCGCAACTCGAGAAAATCCAGGAGGTTCTCCCCTCCAGGCGAGATGAGGCCCATTTCCGCTGAGGCGTCTCGAGGCTGATCACACCTCACCTCTGGAACTTCGAAAGGGTCCTTCACACCCTTGGTGCAAATCAAGAAGTTCCCCGACCTAGCCGTCTCCACTCGAGAGGAATCACGAGGGTCCCGCCCACATCCAGAGGAGCCCCGTTTCCGCCTCGTAGCTCGAAATGAGGGATCCTTTCCCTGCTTCGTCGGGAAAGAGTTCCCGGCGTTCCCGTCGCATCTCAAGAGGAGGCCCTCTCAACAGGAACGGCGAGAGGAACTCCACGGTCGTGCCACCATTCCAAGAGTCCCCCAGATGTCTCAGTCCATTCCAGAGGAACCTCTTTTCCCTTCACCAGCTCGTCTTTCTTGCCGAGGATCGACTCACACCAAGGTGGCACGTGGCACAGCCCTGTGGGAAAGGCTCGTGGGAAAGCCTCGAGGGACAGCCTCGAGGGAAAGCCACAGATCCCTTGATCCACATGACAGGAAGCGTGACACTACTGCTGCAGCTCGGGAGGAAAGCGCACGTGCATGCCCCCACTCGAGACGAGGCCTGACTCCCCTGGGGAGACTCAGAAGCACCCCAAGATCCATGGCAACACTGGAGAGGAATCCTCAGGTTCCGGCCCCGACTCCACACAAGGACTGAGGCCCCGGCATGGACGGGAGAGGAATCCCGAGAGGTCCCCTAGCAATTCGCATGGGGACTGGCCTTTCCTGAGGCCACCAGAGCGGGTCCCTGAGGTCCCCGTCGTAACTCGAGAAGACCTGCCGCAACTCGAGAAAATCCAGGAGGTTCTCCCCTCCAGGCGAGATGAGGCCCATTTCCACTGAGGCGTCTCGAGGCTGATCACACCTCACCTCTGGAACTTCGAAAGGGTCCTTCACACCCTTGCTGCAAATCAAGAAGTTCCCCGACATACCCGTCTCCACTCGAGAGGAATCACGAGAGTCCCGCCCACATCCAGAGGAGCCCCGTTTCCGCCTCGTAGCTCGAGATGAGGGATCCTTTCCCTGCTTCGTCGGGAAAGAGTTCCCGGCGTTCCCGTCGCATCTCAAGAGGAGGCCCTCTCAACAGGAACGGCGAGAGGAACTCCAGGGTCGTGCCACCATTCCAAGAGTCCCCCAGATGTCTCAGTCCATTCCAGAGGATCCTCTTTTCCCTTCACCGGCTCGTCTTTCACGCCGAGGATCGACTCACAACAAGGTGGCACGTGGCACAGCCCTGTGGGAAAGCCTCGTGGGAAAGCCTCGAGGGACAGCCTCGAGGGAAAGCCACAGATCCCTTGATCCACGTGACAGGAAGCGTGACACTACTGCTGCAGCTCGGGAGGAAAGCGCACGTGCATGCCCCCACTCGAGACGAGGCCTGACTCCCCTGGGGAGACTCAGAAGCACCCCAAGATCCATGGCAACACTGGAGAGGAATCCTCAGGTTCCGGCCCCGACTCCACACGAGGACTGAGGCCCCGGCATGGACGGGAGAGGAATCCCGAGAGGTCCCCTAGCAACTCGCATGGGGACTGGCCTTTCCTGAGGCCACCAGAGCGGGTCCCTGAGGTCCCCGTCGTAACTCGAGAAGACCTGCCACAACTCGAGAAAATCCAGGAGGTTCTCCGCTCCAGGCGAGATGAGGCCCATTTCCGCTGAGGCGTCTCGAGGCTGATCACACCTCACCTCTGGAACTTCGAAAGGGTCCTTCACACCCTTGGTGCAAATCAAGAAGTTCCCCGACATACCCGTCTCCACTCGAGAGGAATCACGAGGGTCCCGCCCATATCCAGAGGAGCCCCGTTTCCGCCTCGTAGCTCGAGATCAGGGATCCTTTCCCTGCTTCTTCGGGAAGGAGTTCCCGGCGTTCCCGTCGCATCTCAAGAGGAGGCCCTCTCAACAGGAACGGCGAGAGGAACTCCAGGGTCGTGCCACCATTCCAAGAGTCCCCCAGATGTCTCAGTCCATTCCAGAGGAACCTCTTTTCCCTTCACCGGCTCGTCTTTCACGCCGAGGATCGACTCACACCAAGGTGGCACGTGGCACAGCCCTGTGGGAAAGCCTCGTGGGAAAGCCTCGAGGGACAGCCTCGAGGGAAAGCCACAGATCCCTTGATCCACGTGACAGGAAGCGTGACACTACTGCTGCAGCTCGGGAGGAAAGCACACGTGCATGCCCCCACTCGAGACGAGGCCTGACTCCCCTGGGGAGACTCAGAAGCACCCCAAGATCCATGGCAACACTGGAGAGGAATCCTCAGGTTCCGGCCCCGACTCCACACAAGGACTGAGGCCCCGGCATGGACGGGAGAGGAATCCCGAGAGGTCCCCTAGCAACTCGCATGGGGACTGGCCTTTCCTGAGGCCACCATAGCGGGTCCCTGAGGTCCCCGTCGTAACTCGAGAAGACCTGCCGCAACTCGAGAAAATCCAGGAGGTTCTCCCCTCCAGGCGAGATGAGGCCCATTTCCGCTGAGGCGTCTCGAGGCTGATCACACCTCACCTCTGGAACTTCGAAAGGGTCCTTCACACCCTTGGTGCAAATCAAGAAGTTCCCCGACCTAGCCGTCTCCACTCGAGAGGAATCACGAGGGTCCCGCCCACATCCAGAGGAGCCCCGTTTCCGCCTCGTAGCTCGAGATGAGGGATCCTTTCCCTGCTTCGTCGGGAAAGAGTTCCCGGCGTTCCCGTCGCATCTCAAGAGGAGGCCCTCTCAACAGGAACGGCGAGAGGAACTCCAGGGTCGTGCCACCATTCCAAGAGTCCCCCAGATGTCTCAGTCCATTCCAGAGGAACCTCTTTTCCCTTCACCGGCTCGTCTTTCACGCCGAGGATCGACTCCCACCAAGGTGGCACGTGGCACAGCCCTGTGGGAAAGCCTCGTGGGAAAGCCTCGAGGGACAGCCTCGAGGGAAAGCCACAGATCCCTTGATCCACGTGACAGGAAGCGTGACACTACTGCTGCAGCTCGGGAGGAAAGCGCACGTGCATGCCCCCACTCGAGACGAGGCCTGACTCCCCTGGGGAGACTCAGAAGCACCCCAAGATCCATGGCAACACTGCAGAGGAATCCTCAGGTTCCGGCCCCGACTCCACAAAAGGACTGAGGCCCCGGCATGGACGGGAGAGGAATCCCGAGAGGTCCCCTAGCAACTCGCATGGGGACTGGCCTTTCCTGAGGCCACCAGAGCGGGTCCCTGAGGTCCCCGTCGTAACTCGAGAAGACCTGCCGCAACTCGAGAAAATCCAGGAGGTTCTCCCCTCCAGGCGAGATGAGGCCCATTTCCGCTGAGGCGTCTCGAGGCTGATCACACCTCACCTCTGGAACTTCGAAAGTGTCCTTCACACCCTTGCTGCAAATCAAGAAGTTCCCCGACATACCCGTCTCCACTCGAGATGAATCACGAGAGTCCCGCCCACATCCAGAGGAGCCCCGTTTCCGCCTCGTAGCTCGAGATGAGGGATCCTTTCCCTGCTTCGTCGGGAAAGAGTTCCCGGCGTTCCCGTCGCATCTCAAGAGGAGGCCCTCTCAACAGGAACGGCGAGAGGAACTCCAGGGTCGTGCCACCATTCCAAGAGTCCCCCAGATGTCTCAGTCCATTCCAGAGGATCCTCTTTTCCCTTCACCGGCTCGTCTTTCACGCCGAGGATCGACTCACAACAAGGTGGCACATGGCACAGCCCTGTGGGAAAGCCTCGTGGGAAAGCCTCGAGGGACAGCCTCGAGGGAAAGCCACAGATCCCTTGATCCACGTGACAGGAAGCGTGACACTACTGCTGCAGCTCGGGAGGAAAGCGCACGTGCATGCCCCCACTCGAGACGAGGCCTGACTCCCCTGGGGAGACTCAGAAGCACCCCAAGATCCATGGCAACACTGGAGAGGAATCCTCAGGTTCCGGCCCCGACTCCACACAAGGACTGAGGCCCCGGCATGGACGGGAGAGGAATCCCGAGAGGTCCCCTAGCAATTCGCATGGGGACTGGCCTTTCCTGAGGCCACCAGAGCGGGTCCCTGAGGTCCCCGTCGTAACTCGAGAAGACCTGCCGCAACTCGAGAAAATCCAGTAGGTTCTCCCCTCCAGGCGAGATGAGGCCCATTTCCACTGAGGCGTCTCGAGGCTGATCACACCTCACCTCTGGAACTTCGAAAGGGTCCTTCACACCCTTGCTGCAAATCAAGAAGTTCCCCGACATACCCGTCTCCACTCGAGAGGAATCACGAGAGTCCCGCCCACATCCAGAGGAGCCCCGTTTCCGCCTCGTAGCTCGAGATGAGGGATCCTTTCCCTGCTTCGTCGGGAAAGAGTTCCCGGCGTTCCCGTCGCATCTCAAGAGGAGGCCCTCTCAACAGGAACAGCGAGAGGAACTCCAGGGTCGTGCCACCATTCCAAGAGTCCCCCAGATGTCTCAGTCCATTCCAGAGGATCCTCTTTTCCCTTCACCGGCTCGTCTTTCACGCCGAGGATCGACTCGCAACAAGGTGGCACGTGGCACAGCCCTGTGGGAAAGCCTCGTGGGAAAGCCTAGAGGGACAGCCTCGAGGGAAAGCCACAGATCCCTTGATCCACGTGACAGGAAGCGTGACACTACTGCTGCAGCTCGGGAGGAAAGCGCACGTGCATGCCCCCACTCGAGACGAGGCCTGACTCCCCTGGGGAGACTCAGAAGCACCCCAAGATCCATGGCAACACTGGAGAGGAATCCTCAGGTTCCGGCCCCGACTCCACACGAGGACTGAGGCCCCGGCATGGACGGGAGAGGAATCCCGAGAGGTCCCCTAGCAACTCGCATGGGGACTGGCCTTTCCTGAGGCCACCAGAGCGGGTCCCTGAGGTCCCCGTCGTAACTCGAGAAGACCTGCCACAACTCGAGAAAATCCAGGAGGTTCTCCGCTCCAGGCGAGATGAGGCCCATTTCCGCTGAGGCGTCTCGAGGCTGATCACACCTCACCTCTGGAACTTCGAAAGGGTCCTTCACACCCTTGGTGCAAATCAAGAAGTTCCCCGACATACCCGTCTCCACTCGAGAGGAATCACGAGGGTCCCGCCCATATCCAGAGGAGCCCCGTTTCCGCCTCGTAGCTCGAGATCAGGGATCCTTTCCCTGCTTCTTCGGGAAGGAGTTCCCGGCGTTCCCGTCGCATCTCAAGAGGAGGCCCTCTCAACAGGAACGGCGAGAGGAACTCCAGGGTCGTGCCACCATTCCAAGAGTCCCCCAGATGTCTCAGTCCATTCCAGAGGAACCTCTTTTCCCTTCACCGGCTCGTCTTTCACGCCGAGGATCGACTCACACCAAGGTGGCACGTGGCACAGCCCTGTGGGAAAGCCTCGTGGGAAAGCCTCGAGGGACAGCCTCGAGGGAAAGCCACAGATCCCTTGATCCACGTGACAGGAAGCGTGACACTACTGCTGCAGCTCGGGAGGAAAGCACACGTGCATGCCCCCACTCGAGACGAGGCCTGACTCCCCTGGGGAGACTCAGAAGCACCCCAAGATCCATGGCAACACTGGAGAGGAATCCTCAGGTTCCGGCCCCGACTCCACACAAGGACTGAGGCCCCGGCATGGACGGGAGAGGAATCCCGAGAGGTCCCCTAGCAACTCGCATGGGGACTGGCCTTTCCTGAGGCCACCATAGCGGGTCCCTGAGGTCCCCGTCGTAACTCGAGAAGACCTGCCGCAACTCGAGAAAATCCAGGAGGTTCTCCCCTCCAGGCGAGATGAGGCCCATTTCCGCTGAGGCGTCTCGAGGCTGATCACACCTCACCTCTGGAACTTCGAAAGGGTCCTTCACACCCTTGGTGCAAATCAAGAAGTTCCCCGACCTAGCCGTCTCCACTCGAGAGGAATCACGAGGGTCCCGCCCACATCCAGAGGAGCCCCGTTTCCGCCTCGTAGCTCGAGATGAGGGATCCTTTCCCTGCTTCGTCGGGAAAGAGTTCCCGGCGTTCCCGTCGCATCTCAAGAGGAGGCCCTCTCAACAGGAACGGCGAGAGGAACTCCAGGGTCGTGCCACCATTCCAAGAGTCCCCCAGATGTCTCAGTCCATTCCAGAGGAACCTCTTTTCCCTTCACCGGCTCGTCTTTCACGCCGAGGATCGACTCCCACCAAGGTGTCACGTGGCACAGCCCTGTGGGAAAGCCTCGTGGGAAAGCCTCGAGGGACAGCCTCGAGGGAAAGCCACAGATCCCTTGATCCACGTGACAGGAAGCGTGACACTACTGCTGCAGCTCGGGAGGAAAGCGCACGTGCATGCCCCCACTCGAGACGAGGCCTGACTCCCCTGGGGAGACTCAGAAGCACCCCAAGATCCATGGCAACACTGCAGAGGAATCCTCAGGTTCCGGCCCCGACTCCACACAAGGACTGAGGCCCCGGCATGGACGGGAGAGGAATCCCGAGAGGTCCCCTAGCAACTCGCATGGGGACTGGCCTTTCCTGAGGCCACCAGAGCGGGTCCCTGAGGTCCCCGTCGTAACTCGAGAAGACCTGCCGCAACTCGAGAAAATCCAGGAGGTTCTCCCCTCCAGGCGAGATGAGGCCCATTTCCGCTGAGGCGTCTCGAGGCTGATCACACCTCACCTCTGGAACTTCGAAAGGGTCCTTCACACCCTTGCTGCAAATCAAGAAGTTCCCCGACATACCCGTCTCCACTCGAGAGGAATCACGAGGGTCCCGCCCATATCCAGAGGAGCCCCGTTTCCGCCTCGTAGCTCGAGATCAGGGATCCTTTCCCTGCTTCGTCGGGAAGGAGTTCCCGGCGTTCCCGTCGCATCTCAAGAGGAGGCCCTCTCAACAGGAACGGCGAGAGGAACTCCAGGGTCGTGCCACCATTCCAAGAGTCCCCCAGACGTCTCAGTCCATTCCAGAGGAACCTCTTTTCCCTTCACCGGCTCGTCTTTCACGCCGAGGATCGACTCACACCAAGGTGGCACGTGGCACAGCCCTGTGGGAAAGCCTCGTGGGAAAGCCTCGAGGGACAGCCTCGAGGGAAAGCCACAGATCCCTTGATCCACGTGACAGGAAGCGTGACACTACTGCTGCAGCTCGGGAGGAAAGCACACGTGCATGCCCCCACTCGAGACGAGGCCTGACTCCCCTGGGGAGACTCAGAAGCACCCCAAGATCCATGGCAACACTGGAGAGGAATCCTCAGGTTCCGGCCCCGACTCCACACAAGGACTGAGGCCCCGGCATGGACGGGAGAGGAATCCCGAGAGGTCCCCTAGCAACTCGCATGGGGACTGGCCTTTCCTGAGGCCACCAGAGCGGGTCCCTGAGGTCCCCGTCGTAACTCGAGAAGACCTGCCGCAACTCGAGAAAATCCAGGAGGTTCTCCCCTCCAGGCGAGATGAGGCCCATTTCCGCTGAGGCGTCTCGAGGCTGATCACACCTCACGTCTGGTACTTCGAAAGGGTCCTTCACACCCTTGGTGCAAATCAAGAAGTTCCCCGACCTAGCCGTCTCCACTCGAGAGGAATCACGAGGGTCCCGCCCACATCCAGAGGAGCCCCGTTTCCGCCTCGTAGCTCGAGATGAGGGATCCTTTCCCTGCTTCGTCGGGAAAGAGTTCCCGGCGTTCCCGTCGCATCTCAAGAGGAGGCCCTCTCAACAGGAACGGCGAGAGGAACTCCAGGGTCGTGCCACCATTCCAAGAGTCCCCCAGATGTCTCAGTCCATTCCAGAGGAACCTCTTTTCCCTTCACCGGCTCGTCTTTCACGCCGAGGATCGACTCACACCAAGGTGGCACGTGGCACAGCCCTGTGGGAAAGCCTCGTGGGAAAGCCTCGAGGGACAGCCTCGAGGGAAAGCCACAGATCCCTTGATCCACGTGACAGGAAGCGTGACACTACTGCTGCAGCTCGGGAGGAAAGCGCACGTGCATGCCCCCACTCGAGACGAGGCCTGACTCCCCTGGGGAGACTCAGAAGCACCCCAAGATCCATGGCAACACTGGAGAGGAATCCTCAGGTTCCGGCCCCGACTCCACACAAGGACTGAGGCCCCGGCATGGACGGGAGAGGAATCCCGAGAGGTCCCCTAGCAACTCGCATGGGGACTGGCCTTTCCTGAGGCCACCAGAGCGGGTCCCTGAGGTCCCCGTCGTAACTCGAGAAGACCTGCCGTAACTCGAGAAAATCCAGGAGGTTCTCCCCTCCAGGCGAGATGAGGCCCATTTCCGCTGAGGCGTCTCGAGGCTGATCACACCTCACCTCTGGAACTTCGAAAGGGTCCTTCACACCCTTGGTGCAAATCAAGAAGTTCCCCGACCTAGCCGTCTCCACTCGAGAGGAATCACGAGGGTCCCGCCCACATCCAGAGGAGCCCCGTTTCCGCCTCGTAGCTCGAGATGAGGGATCCTTTCCCTGCTTCGTCGGGAAAGAGTTCCCGGCGTTCCCGTCGCATCTCAAGAGGAGGCCCTCTCAACAGGAACGGCGAGAGGAACTCCAGGGTCGTGCCACCATTCCAAGAGTCCCCCAGATGTCTCAGTCCATTCCAGAGGAACCTCTTTTCCCTTCACCGGCTCGTCTTTCACGCCGAGGATCGACTCACACCAAGGTGGCACGTGGCACAGCCCTGTGGGAAAGCCTCGTGGGAAAGCCTCGAGGGACAGCCTCGAGGGAAAGCCACAGATCCCTTGATCCACGTGACAGGAAGCGTGACACTACTGCTGCAGCTCGGGAGGAAAGCGCACGTGCATGCCCCCACTCGAGACGAGGCCTGACTCCCCTGGGGAGACTCAGAAGCACCCCAAGATCCATGGCAACACTGCAGAGGAATCCTCAGGTTCCGGCCCCGACTCCACACAAGGACTGAGGCCCCGGCATGGACGGGAGAGGAATCCCGAGAGGTCCCCTAGCAACTCGCATGGGGACTGGCCTTTCCTGAGGCCACCAGAGCGGGTCCCTGAGGTCCCCGTCGTAACTCGAGAAGACCTGCCGCAACTCGAGAAAATCCAGGAGGTTCTCCCCTCCAGGCGAGATGAGGCCCATTTCCGCTGAGGCGTCTCGAGGCTGATCACACCTCACCTCTGGAACTTCGAAAGGGTCCTTCACACCCTTGCTGCAAATCAAGAAGTTCCCCGACATACCCGTCTCCACTCGAGAGGAATCACGAGAGTCCCGCCCACGTCCAGAGGAGCCCCGTTTCCGCCTCGTAGCTCGAGATGAGGGATCCTTTCCCTGCTTCGTCGGGAAAGAGTTCCCGGCGTTCCCGTCGCATCTCAAGAGGAGGCCCTCTCAACAGGAACGGCGAGAGGAACTCCAGGGTCGTGCCACCATTCCAAGAGTCCCCCAGATGTCTCAGTCCATTCCAGAGGAACCTCTTTTCCCTTCACCGGCTCGTCTTTCACGCCGAGGATCGACTCACACCAAGGTGGCACGTGGCACAGCCCTGTGGGAAAGCCTCGTGGGAAAGCCTCGAGGGACAGCCTCGAGGGAAAGCCACAGATCCCTTGATCCACGTGACAGGAAGCGTGACACTACTGCTGCAGCTCGGGAGGAAAGCACACGTGCATGCCCCCACTCGAGACGAGGCCTGACTCCCCTGGGGAGACTCAGAAGCACCCCAAGATCCATGGCAACACTGGAGAGGAATCCTCAGGTTCCGGCCCCGACTCCACACAAGGACTGAGGCCCCGGCATGGACGGGAGAGGAATCCCGAGAGGTCCCTAGCAACTCGCATGGGGACTGGCCTTTCCTGAGGCCACCATAGCGGGTCCCTGAGGTCCCCGTCGTAACTCGAGAAGACCTGCCGCAACTCGAGAAAATCCAGGAGGTTCTCCCCTCCAGGCGAGATGAGGCCCATTTCCGCTGAGGCGTCTCGAGGCCTATCACACCTCACCTCTGGAACTTCGAAAGGGTCCTTCACACCCTTGGTGCAAATCAAGAAGTTCCCCGACCTAGCCGTCTCCACTCGAGAGGAATCACGAGGGTCCCGCCCACATCCAGAGGAGCCCCGTTTCCGCCTCGTAGCTCGAGATGAGGGATCCTTTCCCTGCTTCGTCGGGAAAGAGTTCCCGGCGTTCCCGTCTCATCTCAAGAGGAGGCCCTCTCAACAGGAACGGCGAGAGGAACTCCAGGGTCGTGCCACCATTCCAAGAGTTCCCCAGATGTCTCAGTCCATTCCAGAGGAACCTCTTTTCCCTTCACCGGCTCGTCTTTCACGCCGAGGATCGACTCCCACCAAGGTGGCACTTGGCACAGCCCTGTGGGAAAGCCTCGTGGGAAAGCCTCGAGGGACAGCCTCGAGGGAAAGCCACAGATCCCTTGATCCACGTGACAGGAAGCGTGACACTACTGCTGCAGCTCGGGAGGAAAGCGCACGTGCATGCCCCCACTGAGACGAGGCCTGACTCCCCTGGGGAGACTCAGAAGCACCCCAAGATCCATGGCAACACTACAGAGGAATCCTCAGGTTCCGGCCCCGACTCCACACAAGGACTGAGGCCCCGGCATGGACGGGAGAGGAATCCCGAGAGGTCCCCTAGCAACTCGCATGGGGACTGGCCTTTCCTGAGGCCACCAGAGCGGGTCCCTGAGGTCCCCGCCGTAATTCGAGAAGACCTGCCGCAACTCGAGAAAATCCAGGAGGTTCTCCCCTCCAGGCGACATGAGGCCCATTTCCGCTGAGGCGTCTCGAGGCTGATCACACCTCACCTCTGGAACTTCGAAAGGGTCCTTCACACCCTTGGTGCAAATCAAGAAGTTCCCCGACCTAGCCGTCTCCACTCGAGAGGAATCACGAGGGTCCCGCCCACATCCAGAGGAGCCCCGTTTCCGCCTCGTAGCTCGAGATGAGGGATCCTTTCCCTGCTTCGTCGGGAAAGAGTTCCCGGCGTTCCCGTCGCATCTCAAGAGGAGGCCCTCTCAACAGGAACGGCGAGAGGAACTCCAGGGTCGTGCCACCATTCCAAGAGTCCCCCGATGTCTCAGTCCATTCCAGAGGAACCTCTTTTCCCTTCACCGGTTCGTCTTTCACGCCGAGGATCGACTCACACCAAGGTGGCACGTGGCACAGCCCTGTGGGAAAGCCTCGTGGGAAAGCCTCGAGGGACAGCCTCGAGGGAAAGCCACAGATCCATTGATCCACGTGACAGGAAGCGTGACATTACTGCTGCAGCTCGGGAGGAAAGCGCACGTGCATGCCCCCACTCGAGACGAGGCCTGACTCCCCTGGGGAGACTCAGAAGCACCCCAAGATCCATGGCAACACTGGAGAGGAATCCTCAGGTTCCGGCCCCGACTCCACACAAGGACTGAGGCCCCGGCATGGACGGGAGAGGAATCCCGAGAGGTCCCCTAGCAACTCGCATGGGGACTGGCCTTTCCTGAGGCCACCAGAGCGGGTCCCTGAGGTCCCCGCCGTAACTCGAGAAGACCTGCCGCAACTCGAGAAAATCCAGGAGGTTCTCCCCTCCAGGCGAGATGAGGCCCATTTCCGCTGAGGCGTCTCGAGGCTGATCACACCTCCCCTCTGGAACTTCGAAAGGGTCCTTCACACCCTTGGTGCAAATCAAGAAGTTCCCCGACTTAGCCGTCTCCACTCGAGAGGAATCACGAGGGTCCCGCCCACATCCAGAGGAGCCCCGTTTCCGCCTCGTAGCTCGAGATGAGGGATCCTTTCCCTGCTTCGTCGGGAAAGAGTTCCCGGCGTTCCCGTCGCATCTCAAGAGGAGGCCCTCTCAACAGGAACGGCGAGAGGAACTCCAGGGTCGTGCCACCATTCCAAGAGTCCCCCAGATGTCTCAGTCCATTCCAGAGGAACCTCTTTTCCCTTCACCGGCTCGTCTTTCACGCCGAGGATCGACTCACACCAAGGTGGCACGTGGCACAGCCCTGTGGGAAAGCCTCGTGGGAAAGCCTCGAGGGACAGCCTCGAGGGAAAGCCACAGATCCCTTGATCCACGTGACAGGAAGCGTGACACTACTGCTGCAGCTCGGGAGGAAAGCGCACGTGCATGCCCCCACTCGAGACGAGGCCTGACTCCCCTGGGGAGACTCAGAAGCACCCCAAGATCCATGGCAACACTGGAGAGGAATCCTCAGGTTCCGGCCCCGACTCCACACAAGGACTGAGGCCCCGGCATGGACGGGAGAGGAATCCCGAGAGGTCCCCTAGCAACTCGCATGGGGACTGGCCTTTCCTGAGGCCACAAGAGCGGGTCCCTGAGGTCCCCGCCGTAACTCGAGAAGACCTGCCGCAACTCGAGAAAATCCAGGAGGTTCTCCCCTCCAGGCGAGATGAGGCCCATTTCCGCTGAGGCGTCTCGAGGCTGATCACACCTCCCCTCTGGAACTTCGAAAGGGTCCTTCACACCCTTGGTGCAAATCAAGAAGTTCCCCGACTTAGCCGTCTCCACTCGAGAGGAATCACGAGGGTCCCGCCCACATCCAGAGGAGCCCCGTTTCCGCCTCGTAGCTCGAGATCAGGGATCCTTTCCCTGCTTCGTCGGGAAAGAGTTCCCGGCGTTCCCGTCGCATCTCAAGAGGAGGCCCTCTCAACAGGAACGGCGAGAGGAACTCCAGGGTCGTGCCACCATTCCAAGAGTCCCCCAGATGTCTCAGTCCATTCCAGAGGAACCTCTTTTCCCTTCACCGGCTCGTCTTTCACGCCGAGGATCGACTCACACCAAGGTGGCACGTGGCACAGCCCTGTGGGAAAGCCTCGTGGGAAAGCCTCGAGGGACAGCCTCGAGGGAAAGCCACAGATCCCTTGATCCACGTGACAGGAAGCGTGACACTACTGCTGCAGCTCGGGAGGAAAGCGCACGTGCATGCCCCCACTCGAGACGAGGCCTGACTCCCCTGGGGAGACTCAGAAGCACCCCAAGATCCATGGCAACACTGGAGAGGAATCCTCAGGTTCCGGCCCCGACTCCACACAAGGACTGAGGCCCCAGCATGGACGGGAGAGGAATCCCGAGAGGTCCCCTAGCAACTCGCATGGGGACTGGCCTTTCCTGAGGCCACCAGAGCGGGTCCCTGAGGTCCCCGCCGTAACTCGAGAAGACCTGCCGCAACTCGAGAAAATCCAGGAGGTTCTCCCCTCCAGGCGAGATGAGGCCCATTTCCGCTGAGGCGTCTCGAGGCTGATCACACCTCCCCTCTGGAACTTCGAAAGGGTCCTTCACACCCTTGGTGCAAATCAAGAAGTTCCCCGACCTAGCCGTCTCCACTCGAGAGGAATCACGAGGGTCCCGCCCACATCCAGAGGAGCCCCGTTTCCGCCTCGTAGCTCGAGATGAGGGATCCTTTCCCTGCTTCGTCGGGAAAGAGTTCCCGGCGTTCCCGTCGCATCTCAAGAGGAGGCCCTCTCAACAGGAACGGCGAGAGGAACTCCAGGGTCGTGCCACCATTCCAAGAGTCCCCCAGATGTCTCAGTCCATTCCAGAGGAACCTCTTTTCCCTTCACCGGCTCGTCTTTCACGCCGAGGATCGACACACACCAAGGTGGCACGTGGCACAGCCCTGTGGGAAAGCCTCGTGGGAAAGCCTCGAGGGACAGCCTCGAGGGAAAGCCACAGATCCCTTGATCCACGTGACAGGAAGCGTGACACTACTGCTGCAGCTCGGGAGGAAAGCGCACGTGCATGCCCCCACTCGAGACGAGGCCTGACTCCCCTGGGGAGACTCAGAAGCACCCCAAGATCCATGGCAACACTGGAGAGGAATCCTCAGGTTCCGGCCCCGACTCCACACAAGGACTGAGGCCCCGGCATGGACGGGAGAGGAATCCCGAGAGGTCCCCTAGCAACTCGCATGGGGACTGGCCTTTCCTGAGGCCACCAGAGCGGGTCCCTGAGGTCCGCGCCGTAACTCGAGAAGACCTGCCGCAACTCGAGAAAATCCAGGAGGTTCTCCCCTCCAGGCGAGATGAGGCCCATTTCCGCTGAGGCGTCTCGAGGCTGATCACACCTCACCTCTGGAACTTCGAAAGGGTCCTTCACACCCTTGGTGCAAATCAAGAAGTTCCCCGACCTAGCCGTCTCCACTCGAGAGGAATCACGAGGGTCCCGCCCACATCCAGAGGAGCCCCGTTTCCGCCTCGTAGCTCGAGATGAGGGATCCTTTCCCTGCTTCGTCGGGAAAGAGTTCCCGGCGTTCCCGTCGCATCTCAAGAGGAGGCCCTCTCAACAGGAACGGCGAGAGGAACTCCAGGGTCGTGCCACCATTCCAAGAGTCCCCCAGATGTCTCAGTCCATTCTAGAGGAACCTCTTTTCCCTTCACCGGCTCGTCTTTCACGCCGAGGATCGACTCACACCAAGGTGGCACGTGGCACAGCCCTGTGGGAAAGCATCGTGGGAAAGCCTCGAGGGACAGCCTCGAGGGAAAGCCACAGATCCCTTGATCCACGTGACAGGAAGCGTGACACTACTGCTGCAGCTCGGGAGGAAAGCACACGTGCATGCCCCCCACTCGAGACGAGGCCTGACTCCCCTGGGGAGACTCAGAAGCACCCCAAGATCCATGGCAACACTGGAGAGGAATCCTCAGGTTCCGGCCCCGACTCCACACAAGGACTGAGGCCCCGGCATGGACGGGAGAGGAATCCCGAGAGGTCCCCTAGCAACTCGCATGGGGACTGGCCTTTCCTGAGGCCACCAGAGCGGGTCCCTGAGGTCCCCGCCGTAACTCGAGAAGACCTGCCGCAACTGGAGAAAATCCAGGAGGTTCTCCCCTCCAGGCGAGATGAGGCCCATTTCCGCTGAGGCGTCTCGAGGCTGATCACACCTCACCTCTGGAACTTCGAAAGGGACCTTCACACCCTTGGTGCAAATCAAGAAGTTCCCCGACCTAGCCGTCTCCACTCGAGAGGAATCACGAGGGTCCCGCCCACATCCAGAGGAGCCCCGTTTCCGCCTCGTAGCTCGAGATGAGGGATCCTTTCCCTGCTTCGTCGGGAAAGAGTTCCCGGCGTTCCCGTCGCATCTCAAGAGGAGGCCCTCTCAACAGGAACGGCGAGAGGAACTCCAGGGTCGTGCCACCATTCCAAGAGTCCCCCAGATGTCTCAGTCCATTCCAGAGGAACCTCTTTTCCCTTCACCGGCTCGTCTTTCACGCCGAGGATCGACACACACCAAGGTGGCACGTGGCACAGCCCTGTGGGAAAGCCTCGTGGGAAAGCCTCGAGGGACAGCCTCGAGGGAAAGCCACAGATCCCTTGATCCACGTGACAGGAAGCGTGACACTACTGCTGCAGCTCGGGAGGAAAGCGCACGTGCATGCCCCCACTCGAGACGAGGCCTGACTCCCCTGGGGAGACTCAGAAGCACCCCAAGATCCATGGCAACACTGGAGAGGAATCCTCAGGTTCCGGCCCCGACTCCACACAAGGACTGAGGCCCCGGCATGGACGGGAGAGGAATCCCGAGAGGTCCCCTAGCAACTCGCATGGGGACTGGCCTTTCCTGAGGCCACCAGAGCGGGTCCCTGAGGTCCGCGCCGTAACTCGAGAAGACCTGCCGCAACTCGAGAAAATCCAGGAGGTTCTCCCCTCCAGGCGAGATGAGGCCCATTTCCGCTGAGGCGTCTCGAGGCTGATCACACCTCACCTCTGGAACTTCGAAAGGGTCCTTCACACCCTTGGTGCAAATCAAGAAGTTCCCCGACCTAGCCGTCTCCACTCGAGAGGAATCACGAGGGTCCCGCCCACATCCAGAGGAGCCCCGTTTCCGCCTCGTAGCTCGAGATGAGGGATCCTTTCCCTGCTTCGTCGGGAAAGAGTTCCCGGCGTTCCCGTCGCATCTCAAGAGGAGGCCCTCTCAACAGGAACGGCGAGAGGAACTCCAGGGTCGTGCCACCATTCCAAGAGTCCCCCAGATGTCTCAGTCCATTCTAGAGGAACCTCTTTTCCCTTCACCGGCTCGTCTTTCACGCCGAGGATCGACTCACACCAAGGTGGCACGTGGCACAGCCCTGTGGGAAAGCATCGTGGGAAAGCCTCGAGGGACAGCCTCGAGGGAAAGCCACAGATCCCTTGATCCACGTGACAGGAAGCGTGACACTACTGCTGCAGCTCGGGAGGAAAGCACACGTGCATGCCCCCACTCGAGACGAGGCCTGACTCCCCTGGGGAGACTCAGAAGCACCCCAAGATCCATGGCAACACTGGAGAGGAATCCTCAGGTTCCGGCCCCGACTCCACACAAGGACTGAGGCCCCGGCATGGACGGGAGAGGAATCCCGAGAGGTCCCCTAGCAACTCGCATGGGGACTGGCCTTTCCTGAGGCCACCAGAGCGGGTCCCTGAGGTCCCCGCCGTAACTCGAGAAGACCTGCCGCAACTGGAGAAAATCCAGGAGGTTCTCCCCTCCAGGCGAGATGAGGCCCATTTCCGCTGAGGCGTCTCGAGGCTGATCACACCTCACCTCTGGAACTTCGAAAGGGACCTTCACACCCTTGGTGCAAATCAAGAAGTTCCCCGACCTAGCCGTCTCCACTCGAGAGGAATCACGAGGGTCCCGCCCACATCCAGAGGAGCCCCGTTTCCGCCTCGTAGCTCGAGATGAGGGATCCTTTCCCTGCTTCGTCGGGAAAGAGTTCCCGGCGTTCCCGTCGCATCTCAAGAGGAGGCCCTCTCAACAGGAACGGCGAGAGGAACTCCAGGGTCGTGCCACCATTCCAAGAGTCCCCCAGATGTCTCAGTCCATTCCAGAGGAACCTCTTTTCCCTTCACCGGCTCGTCTTTCACGCCGAGGATCGACTCACACCAAGGTGGCACGTGGCACAGCCCTGTGGGAAAGCCTCGTGGGAAAGCCTCGAGGGACAGCCTCGAGGGAAAGCCACAGATCCCTTGATCCACGTGACAGGAAGCGTGACACTACTGCTGCAGCTCGGGAGGAAAGCGCACGTGCATGCCCCCACTCGAGACGAGGCCTGACTCCCCTGGGGAGACTCAGAAGCACCCCACGATCCATGGCAACACTGCAGAGGAATCCTCAGGTTCCGGCCCCGACTCCACACAAGGACTGAGGCCCCGGCATGGACGGGAGAGGAATCCCGAGAGGTCCCCTAGCAACTCGCATGGGGACTGGCCTTTCCTGAGGCCACCAGAGCGGGTCCCTGAGGTCCCCGTCGTAACTCGAGAAGACCTGCCGCAACTCGAGAAAATCCAGGAGGTTCTCCCCTCCAGGCGAGATGAGGCCCATTTCCGCTGAGGCGTCTCGAGGCTGATCACACCTCACCTCTGGAACTTCGAAAGGGTCCTTCACACCCTTGCTGCAAATCAAGAAGTTCCCCGACATACCCGTCTCCACTCGAGAGGAATCACGAGAGTCCCGCCCACGTCCAGAGGAGCCCCGTTTCCGCCTCGTAGCTCGAGATGAGGGATCCTTTCCCTGCTTCGTCGGGAAAGAGTTCCCGGCGTTCCCGTCGCATCTCAAGAGGAGGCCCTCTCAACAGGAACGGCGAGAGGAACTCCAGGGTCGTGCCACCATTCCAAGAGTCCCCCAGATGTCTCAGTCCATTCCAGAGGAACCTCTTTTCCCTTCACCGGCTCGTCTTTCACGCCGAGGATCGACTCACACCAAGGTGGCACGTGGCACAGCCCTGTGGGAAAGCCTCGTGGGAAAGCCTCGAGGGACAGCCTCGAGGGA
The DNA here is from genome assembly GCF_023091745.1 of Budorcas taxicolor. Taxonomy (NCBI): domain Eukaryota; kingdom Metazoa; phylum Chordata; class Mammalia; order Artiodactyla; family Bovidae; genus Budorcas; species Budorcas taxicolor. Next base: position 24,118 of record NW_026292401.1, read on the forward strand.
AAGCCACAGATCCCTTGATCCACGTGACAGGAAGCGTGACACTACTGCTGCAGCTCGGGAGGAAAGCACACGTGCATGCCCCCACACGAGACGAGGCCTGACTCCCCTGGGGAGACTCAGAAGCACCCCAAGATCCATGGCAACACTGGAGAGGAATCCTCAGGTTCCGGCCCCGACTCCACACAAGGACTGAGGCCCCGGCATGGACGGGAGAGGAATCCCGAGAGGTCCCTAGCAACTCGCATGGGGACTGGCCTTTCCTGAGGCCACCATAGCGGGTCCCTGAGGTCCCCGTCGTAACTCGAGAAGACCTGCCGCAACTCGAGAAAATCCAGGAGGTTCTCCCCTCCAGGCGAGATGAGGCCCATTTCCGCTGAGGCGTCTCGAGGCTGATCACACCTCACCTCTGGAACTTCGAAAGGGTCCTTCACACCCTTGGTGCAAATCAAGAAGTTCCCCGACCTAGCCGTCTCCACTCGAGAGGAATCACGAGGGTCCCGCCCACATCCAGAGGAGCCCCGTTTCCGCCTCGTAGCTCGAGATGAGGGATCCTTTCCCTGCTTCGTCGGGAAAGAGTTCCCGGCGTTCCCGTCTCATCTCAAGAGGAGGCCCTCTCAACAGGAACGGCGAGAGGAACTCCAGGGTCGTGCCACCATTCCAAGAGTCCCCCAGATGTCTCAGTCCATTCCAGAGGAACCTCTTTTCCCTTCACCGGCTCGTCTTTCACGCCGAGGATCGACTCCCACCAAGGTGGCACTTGGCACAGCCCTGTGGGAAAGCCTCGTGGGAAAGCCTCGAGGGACAGCCTCGAGGGAAAGCCACAGATCCCTTGATCCACGTGACAGGAAGCGTGACACTACTGCTGCAGCTCGGGAGGAAAGCGCACGTGCATGCCCCCACTGAGACGAGGCCTGACTCCCCTGGGGAGACTCAGAAGCACCCCAAGATCCATGGCAACACTACAGAGGAATCCTCAGGTTCCGGCCCCGACTCCACACAAGGACTGAGGCCCCGGCATGGACGGGAGAGGAATCCCGAGAGGTCCCCTAGCAACTCGCATGGGGACTGGCCTTTCCTGCCACCAGAGCGGGTCCCTGAGGTCCCCGCCGTAACTCGAGAAGACCTGCCGCAACTCGAGAAAATCCAGGAGGTTCTCCCCTCCAGGCGACATGAGGCCCATTTCCGCTGAGGCGTCTCGAGGCTGATCACACCTCCCCTCTGGAACTTCGAAAGGGTCCTTCACACCCTTGGTGCAAATCAAGAAGTTCCCCGACCTAGCCGTCTCCACTCGAGAGGAATCACGAGGGTCCCGCCCACATCCAGAGGAGCCCCGTTTCCGCCTCGTAGCTCGAGATGAGGGATCCTTTCCCTGCTTCGTCGGGAAAGAGTTCCCGGCGTTCCCGTCGCATCTCAAGAGGAGGCCCTCTCAACAGGAACGGCGAGAGGAACTCCAGGGTCGTGCCACCATTCCAAGAGTCCCCCAGATGTCTCAGTCCATTCCAGAGGAACCTCTTTTCCCTTCACCGGCTCGTCTTTCACGCCGAGGATCGACTCACACCAAGGTGGCACGTGGCACAGCCCTGTGGGAAAGCCTCGTGGGAAAGCCTCGAGGGACAGCCTCGAGGGAAAGCCCCAGATCCCTTGATCCACGTGACAGGAAGCGTGACACTACTGCTGCAGCTCGGGAGGAAAGCGCACGTGCATGCCCCCACTCGAGACGAGGCCTGACTCCCCTGGGGAGACTCAGAAGCACCCCAAGATCCATGGCAACACTGGAGAGGAATCCTCAGGTTCCGGCCCCGACTCCACACAAGGACTGAGGCCCCGGCATGGACGGGAGAGGAATCCCGAGAGGTCCCCTAGCAACTCGCATGGGGACTGGCCTTTCCTGAGGCCACCAGAGCGGGTCCCTGAGGTCCCCGCCGTAACTCGAGAAGACCTGCCGCAACTCGAGAAAATCCAGGAGGTTCTCCCCTCCAGGCGAGATGAGGCCCATTTCCGCTGAGGCGTCTCGAGGCTGATCACACCTCCCCTCTGGAACTTCGAAAGGGTCCTTCACACCCTTGGTGCAAATCAAGAAGTTCCCCGACCTAGCCGTCTCCACTCGAGAGGAATCACGAGGGTCCTGCCCACATCCAGAGGAGCCCCGTTTCCGCCTCGTAGCTCGAGATGAGGGATCCTTTCCCTGCTTCTTCGGGAAAGAGTTCCCGGCGTTCCCGTCGCATCTCAAGAGGAGGCCCTCTCAACAGGAACGGCGAGAGGAACTCCAGGGTCATGCCACCATTCCAAGAGTCCCCCAGATGTCTCAGTCCATTCCAGAGGAACCTCTTTTCCCTTCACCGGCTCGTCTTTCACGCCGAGGATCGACTCACACCAAGGTGGCACGTGGCACAGCCCTGTGGGAAAGCCTCGTGGGAAAGCCTGGAGGGACAGCCTCGAGGGAAAGCCACAGATCCCTTGATCCACGTGACAGGAAGCGTGACACTACTGCTGCAGCTCGGGAGGAAAGCGCACGTGCATGCCCCCACTCGAGACGAGGCCTGACTCCCCTGGGGAGACTCAGAAGCACCCCAAGATCCATGGCAACACTGGAGAGGAATCCTCAGGTTCCGGCCCCGACTCCACACAAGGACTGAGGCCCCGGCATGGACGGGAGAGGAATCCCGAGGGGTCCCCTAGCAACTCGCATGGGGACTGGCCTTTCCTGAGGCCACCAGAGCGGGTCCCTGAGGTCCCCGCCGTAACTCGAGAAGACCTGCCGCAACTCGAGAAAATCCAGGAGGTTCTCCCCTCCAGGCGAGATGAGGCCCATTTCCGCTGAGGCGTCTCGAGGCTGATCACACCTCCCCTCTGGAACTTCGAAAGGGTTCTTCACACCCTTGGTGCAAATCAAGAAGTTCCCCGACCTAGCCGTCTCCACTCGAGAGGAATCACGAGGGTCCCGCCCACATCCAGAGGAGCCCCGTTTCCGCCTCGTAGCTCGAGATGAGGGATCCTTTCCCTGCTTCGTCGGGAAAGAGTTCCCGGCGTTCCCGTCGCATCTCAAGAGGAGGCCCTCTCAACAGGAACGGCGAGAGGAACTCCAGGGTCGTGCCACCATTCCAAGAGTCCCCCAAATGTCTCAGTCCATTCCAGAGGAACCTCTTTTCCCTTCACCGGCTCGTCTTTCACGCCGAGGATCGACTCACACCAAGGTGGCACGTGGCACAGCCCTGTGGGAAAGCCTCGTGGGAAAGCCTCGAGGGACAGCCTCGAGGGAAAGCCACAGATCCCTTGATCCACGTGACAGGAAGCGTGACACTACTGCTGCAGCTCGGGAGGAAAGCGCACGTGCATGCCCCCACTCGAGACGAGGCCTGACTCCCCTGGGGAGACTCAGAAGCACCCCAAGATCCATGGCAACACTGGAGAGGAATCCTCAGGTTCCGGCCCCGACTCCACACAAGGACTGAGGCCCCGGCATGGACGGGAGAGGAATCCCGAGAGGGCCCCTAGCAACTCGCATGGGGACTGGCCTTTCCTGAGGCCACCAGAGCGGGTCCCTGAGGTCCCCGCCGTAACTCGAGAAGACCTGCCGCAACTCGAGAAAATCCAGGAGGTTCTCCCCTCCAGGCGAGATGAGGCCCATTTCCGCTGAGGCGTCTCGAGGCTGATCACACCTCCCCTCTGGAACTTCGAAAGGGTCCTTCACACCCTTGGTGCAAATCAAGAAGTTCCCCGACCTAGGCGTCTCCACTCGAGAGGAATCACGAGGGTCCCGCCCACATCCAGAGGAGCCCCGTTTCCGCCTCGTAGCTCGAGATGAGGGATCCTTTCCCTGCTTCGTCGGGAAAGAGTTCCCGGCGTTCCCGTCGCATCTCAAGAGGAGGCCCTCTCAACAGGAACGGCGAGAGGAACTCCAGGGTCGTGCCACCATTCCAAGAGTCCCCCAGATGTCTCAGTCCATTCCAGAGGAACCTCTTTTCCCTTCACCGGCTCGTCTTTCACGCCGAGGATCGACTCACACCAAGGTGGCACGTGGCACAGCCCTGTGGGAAAGCCTCGTGGGAAAGCCTCGAGGGACAGCCTCGAGGGAAAGCCACAGATCCCTTGATCCACGTGACAGGAAGCGTGACACTACTGCTGCAGCTCGGGAGGAAAGCGCACGTGCATGCCCCCACTCGAGACGAGGCCTGATTCCCCTGGGGAGACTCAGAAGCACCCCAAGATCCATGGCAACACTGGAGAGGAATCCTCAGGTTCCGGCCCCGACTCCACACAAGGACTGAGGCTCCGGCATGGACGGGAGAGGAATCCCGAGAGGTCCCCTAGCAACTCGCATGGGGACTGGCCTTTCCTGAGGCCACCAGAGCGGGTCCCTGAGGTCCCCGCCGTAACTCGAGAAGACCTGCCGCAACTCGAGAAAATCCAGGAGGTTCTCCCCTCCAGGCGACATGAGGCCCATTTCCGCTGAGGCGTCTCGAGGCTGATCACACCTCCCCTCTGGAACTTCGAAAGGGTCCTTCACACCCTTGGTGCAAATCAAGAAGTTCCCCGACCTAGCCGTCTCCACTCGAGAGGAATCACGAGGGTCCCGCCCACATCCAGAGGAGCCCCGTTTCCGCCTCGTAGCTCGAGATGAGGGATCCTTTCCCTGCTTCGTCGGGAAAGAGTTCCCGGCGTTCCCGTCGCATCTCAAGAGGAGGCCCTCTCAACAGGAACGGCGAGAGGAACTCCAGGGTCGTGCCAACGTTCCAAGAGTCCCCCAGATGTCTCAGTCCATTCCAGAGGAACCTCTTTTCCCTTCACCGGCTCGTCTTTCACGCCGAGGATCGACTCACACCAAGGTGGCACGTGGCACAGCCCTGTGGGAAAGCCTCGTGGGAAAGCCTCGAGGGACAGCCTCGAGGGAAAGCCACAGATCCCTTGATCCACGTGACAGGAAGCGTGACACTACTGCTGCAGCTCGGGAGGAAAGCACACGTGCATGCCCCCACTCGAAACGAGGCCTGACTCCCCTGGGGAGACTCAGAAGCACCCCAAGATCCATGGCAACACTGGAGAGGAATCCTCAGGTTCCGGCCCCGACTCCACACAAGGACTGAGGCCCCGGCATGGACGGGAGAGGAATCCCGAGAGGTCCCCTAGTAACTCGCATGGGGACTGGCCTTTCCTGAGGCCACCAGAGCGGGTCCCTGAGGTCCCCGCCGTAACTCGAGAAGACCTGCCGCAACTCGAGAAAATCCAGGAGGTTCTCCCCTCCAGGCGACATGAGGCCCATTTCCGCTGAGGCGTCTCGAGGCTGATCACACCTCACCTCTGGAACCTCGAAAGGGTCCTTCACACCCTTGGTGCAAATCAAGAAGTTCCCCGACCTAGCCGTCTCCACTCGAGAGGAATCACGAGGGTCCCGCCCACATCCAGAGGAGCCCCGTTTCCGCCTCGTAGCTCGAGATGAGGGATCCTTTCCCTGCTTCGTCGGGAAAGAGTTCCCGGCGTTCCCGTCGCATCTCAAGAGGAGACCCTCTCAACAGGAACGGCGAGAGGAACTCCAGGGTCGTGCCACCATTCCAAGAGTCCCCCAGATGTCTCAGTCCATTCCAGAGGAACCTCTTTTCCCTTCACCGGTTCGTCTTTCACGCCGAGGATCGACTCACACCAAGGTGGCACGTGGCACAGCCCTGTGGGAAAGCCTCGTGGGAAAGCCTCGAGGGACAGCCTCGAGGGAAAGCCACAGATCCCTTGATCCACGTGACAGGAAGCGTGACATTACTGATGCAGCTCGGGAGGAAAGCGAACGTGCATGCCCCCACTCGAGACGAGGCCTGACTCCCCTGGGGAGACTCAGAAGCACCCCAAGATCCATGGCAACACTGGAGAGGAATCCTCAGGTTCCGGCCCCGACTCCACACAAGGACTGAGGCCCCGGCATGGACGGGAGAGGAATCCCGAGAGGTCCCCTAGCAACTCGCATGGGGACTGGCCTTTCCTGAGGCCACCAGAGCGGGTCCCTGAGGTCCCCGCCGTAACTCGAGAAGACCTGCCGCAACTCGAGAAAATCCAGGAGGTTCTCCCCTCCAGGCGAGATGAGGCCCATTTCCGCTGAGGCGTCTCGAGGCTGATCACACCTCCCCTCTGGAACTTCGAAAGGGTCCTTCACACCCTTGGTGCAAATCAAGAAGTTCCCCGACCTAGCCGTCTCCACTCGAGAGGAATCACGAGGGTCCCGCCCACATCCAGAGGAGCCCCGTTTCCGCCTCGTAGCTCGAGATGAGGGATCCTTTCCCTGCTTCGTCGGGAAAGAGTTCCCGGCATTCCCGTCGCATCTCAAGAGGAGGCCCTCTCAACAGGAACGGCGAGAGGAACTCCAGTGTCGTGCCACCATTCCAAGAGTCCCCCAGATGTCTCAGTCCATTCCAGAGGAACCTCTTTTCCCTTCACTGGCTCGTCTTTCACGCCGAGGATCGACTCACACCAAGGTGGCACGTGGCACAGCCCTGTGGGAAAGCCTCGTGGGAAAGCCTCGAGGGACAGCCTCGAGGGAAAGCCACAGATCCCTTGATCCACGTGACAGGAAGCGTGACACTACTGCTGCAGCTCGGGAGGAAAGCGCACGTGCATGCCCCCACTCAAGACGAGGCCTGACTCCCCTGGGGAGACTCAGAAGCACCCCAAGATCCATGGCAACACTGGAGAGGAATCCTCAGGTTCCGGCCCCGACTCCACACAAGGACTGAGGCCCCGGCATGGACGGGAGAGGAATCCCGAGAGGTCCCCTAGCAACTCGCATGGGGACTGGCCTTTCCTGAGGCCACCAGAGCGGGTCCCTGAGGTCCCCGCCGTAACTCGAGAAGACCTGCCGCAACTCGAGAAAATCCAGGAGGTTCTCCCCTCCAGGCGAGATGAGGCCCATTTCCGCTGAGGCGTCTCGAGGCTGATCACACCTCCCCTCTGGAACTTCGAAAGGGTCCTTCACACCCTTGGTGCAAATCAAGAAGTTCCCCGACCTAGCCGTCTCCACTCGAGAGGAATCACGAGGGTCCCGCCCACATCCAGAGGAGCCCCGTTTCCGCCTCGTAGCTCGAGATGAGGGATCCTTTCCCTGCTTCGTCGGGAAAGAGTTCCCGGCGTTCCCGTCGCATCTCAAGAGGAGGCCCTCTCAACAGGAACGGCGAGAGGAACTCCAGGGTCGTGCCACCATTCCAAGAGTCCCCAGATGTCTCAGTCCATTCCAGAGGAACCTCTTTTCCCTTCACCGGCTCGTCTTTCACGCCGAGGATCGACTCACACCAAGGTGGCACGTGGCACAGCCCTGTGGGAAAGCCTCGTGGGAAAGCCTCGAGGGACAGCCTCGAGGGAAAGCCCCAGATCCCTTGATCCACGTGACAGGAAGCGTGACACTACTGCTGCAGCTCGGGAGGAAAGCGCACGTGCATGCCCCCACTCGAGACGAGGCCTGACTCCCCTGGGGAGACTCAGAAGCACCCCAAGATCCATGGCAACACTGGAGAGGAATCCTCAGGTTCCGGCCCCGACTCCACACAAGGACTGAGGCCCCGGCATGGACGGGAGAGGAATCCCGAGAGGTCCCCTAGCAACTCGCATGGGGACTGGCCTTTCCTGAGGCCACCAGAGCGGGTCCCTGAGGTCCCCGCCGTAACTCGAGAAGACCTGCCGCAACTCGAGAAAATCCAGGAGGTTCTCCCCTCCAGGCGAGATGAGGCCCATTTCCGCTGAGGCGTCTCGAGGCTGATCACACCTCCCCTCTGGAACTTCGAAAGGGTCCTTCACACCCTTGGTGCAAATCAAGAAGTTCCCCGACCTAGCCGTCTCCACTCGAGAGGAATCACGAGGGTCCCGCCCACATCCAGAGGAGCCCCGTTTCCGCCTCGTAGCTCGAGATGAGGGATCCTTTCCCTGCTTCGTCGGGAAAGAGTTCCCGGCGTTCCCGTCGCATCTCAAGAGGAGGCCCTCTCAACAGGAACGGCGAGAGGAACTCCAGGGTCGTGCCACCATTCCAAGAGTCCCCCAGATGTCTCAGTCCATTCCAGAGGAACCTCTTTTCCCTTCACCGGCTCGTCATTCACGCCGAGGATCGACTCACAACAAGGTGGCACGTGGCACAGCCCTGTGGGAAAGCCTCGTGGGAAAGCCTCGAGGGACAGCCTCGAGGGAAAGCCCCAGATCCCTTGATCCACGTGACAGGAAGCGTGACACTACTGCTGCAGCTCGGGAGGAAAGCGCACGTGCATGCCCCCACTCGAGACGAGGCCTGACTCCCCTGGGGAGACTCAGAAGCCCCCCAAGATCCATGGCAACACTGGAGAGCAATCCTCAGGTTCCGGCCCCGACTCCACACAAGGACTGAGGCCCCGGCATGGACGGGAGAGGAATCCCGAGAGGTCCCCTAGCAACTCGCATGGGGACTGGCCTTTCCTGAGGCCACCAGAGCGGGTCCCTGAGGTCCCCGCCGTAACTCGAGAAGACCTGCCGCAACTCGAGAAAATCCAGGAGGTTCTCCCCTCCAGGCGAGATGAGGCCCATTTCCGCTGAGGCGTCTCGAGGCTGATCACACCTCCCCTCTGGAACTTCGAAAGGGTCCTTCACACCCTTGGTGCAAATCAAGAAGTTCCCCGACCTAGCCGTCTCCACTCGAGAGGAATCACGAGGGTCCCGCCCACATCCAGAGGAGCCCCGTTTCCGCCTCGTAGCTCGAGATGAGGGATCCTTTCCCTGCTTCGTCGGGAAAGAGTTCCCGGCGTTCCCGTCGCATCTCAAGAGGAGGCCCTCTCAACAGGAACGGCGAGAGGAACTCCAGGGTCGTGCCACCATTCCAAGAGTCCCCCAGATGTCTCAGTCCATTCCAGAGGAACCTCTTTTCCCTTCACCGGCTCGTCATTCACGCCGAGGATCGACTCACACCAAGGTGGCACGTGGCACAGCCCTGTGGGAAAGCCTCGTGGGAAAGCCTCGAGGGACAGCCTCGAGGGAAAGCCACAGATCCCTTGATCCACGTGACAGGAAGCGTGACACTACTGCTGCAGCTCGGGAGGAAAGCGCACGTGCATGCCCCCACTCGAGACGAGGCCTGACTCCCCTGGGGAGACTCAGAAGCACCCCAAGATCCATGGCAACACTGGAGAGGAATCCTCAGGTTCCGGCCCCGACTCCACACAAGGACTGAGGCCCCGGCATGGACGGGAGAGGAATCCCGAGAGGTCCCCTAGCAACTCGCATGGGGACTGGCCTTTCCTGAGGCCACCAGAGCGGGTCCCTGAGGTCCCCGCCGTAACTCGAGAAGACCTGCCGCAACTCGAGAAAATCCAGGAGGTTCTCCCCTCCAGGCGAGATGAGGCCCATTTCCGCTGAGGCGTCTCGAGGCTGATCACACCTCCCCTCTGGAACTTCGAAAGGGTCCTTCACACCCTTGGTGCAAATCAAGAAGTTCCCCGACCTAGCCGTCTCCACTCGAGAGGAATCACGAGGGTCCCGCCCACATCCAGAGGAGCCCCGTTTCCGCCTCGTAGCTCGAGATGAGGGATCCTTTCCCTGCTTCGTCGGGAAAGAGTTCCCGGCGTTCCCGTCGCATCTCAAGAGGAGGCCCTCTCAACAGGAACGGCGAGAGGAACTCCAGGGTCGTGCCACCATTCCAAGAGTCCCCCAGATGTCTCAGTCCATTCCAGAGGAACCTCTTTTCCCTTCACCGGCTCGTCTTTCACGCCGAGGATCGACTCACACCAAGGTGGCACGTGGCACAGCCCTGTGGGAAAGCCTCGTGGGAAAGCCTCGAGGGACAGCCTCGAGGGAAAGCCCCAGATCCCTTGATCCACGTGACAGGAAGCGTGACACTACTGCTGCAGCTCGGGAGGAAAGCGCACGTGCATGCCCCCACTCGAGACGAGGCCTGACTCCCCTGGGGAGACTCAGAAGCACCCCAAGATCCATGGCAACACTGGAGAGGAATCCTCAGGTTCCGGCCCCGACTCCACACAAGGACTGAGGCCCCGGCATGGACGGGAGAGGAATCCCGAGAGGTCCCCTAGCAACTCGCATGGGGACTGGCCTTTCCTGAGGCCACCAGAGCGGGTCCCTGAGGTCCCCGCCGTAACTCGAGAAGACCTGCCGCAACTCGAGAAAATCCAGGAGGTTGTCCCCTCCAGGCGAGATGAGGCCCATTTCCGCTGAGGCGTCTCGAGGCTGATCACACCTCCCCTCTGGAACTTCGAAAGGGTCCTTCACACCCTTGGTGCAAATCAAGAAGTTCCCCGACCTAGCCGTCTCCACTCGAGAGGAATCACGAGGGTCCCGCCCACATCCAGAGGAGCCCCGTTTCCGCCTCGTAGCTCGAGATGAGGGATCCTTTCCCTGCTTCGTCGGGAAAGAGTTCCCGGCGTTCCCGTCGCATCTCAAGAGGAGGCCCTCTCAACAGGAACGGCGAGAGGAACTCCAGGGTCGTGCCACCATTCCAAGAGTCCCCCAGATGTCTCAGTCCATTCCAGAGGAACCTCTTTTCCCTTCACCGGCTCGTCTTTCACGCCGAGGATCGACTCACACCAAGGTGGCACGTGGCACAGCCCTGTGGGAAAGCCTCGTGGGAAAGCCTCGAGGGACAGCCTCGAGGGAAAGCCCCAGATCCCTTGATCCACGTGACAGGAAGCGTGACACTACTGCTGCAGCTCGGGAGGAAAGCGCACGTGCATGCCCCCACTCGAGACGAGGCCTGACTCCCCTGGGGAGACTCAGAAGCACCCCAAGATCCATGGCAACACTGGAGAGGAATCCTCAGGTTCCGGCCCCGACTCCACACAAGGACTGAGGCCCCGGCATGGACGGGAGAGGAATCCCGAGAGGTCCCCTAGCAACTCGCATGGGGACTGGCCTTTCCTGAGGCCACCAGAGCGGGTCCCTGAGGTCCCCGCCGTAACTCGAGAAGACCTGCCGCAACTCGAGAAAATCCAGGAGGTTCTCCCCTCCAGGCGAGATGAGGCCCATTTCCGCTGAGGCGTCTCGAGGCTGATCACACCTCCCCTCTGGAACTTCGAAAGGGTCCTTCACACCCTTGGTGCAAATCAAGAAGTTCCCCGACCTAGCCGTCTCCACTCGAGAGGAATCACGAGGGTCCCGCCCACATCCAGAGGAGCCCCGTTTCCGCCTCGTAGCTCGAGATGAGGGATCCTTTCCCTGCTTCGTCGGGAAAGAGTTCCCGGCGTTCCCGTCGCATCTCAAGAGGAGGCCCTCTCAACAGGAACGGCGAGAGGAACTCCAGGGTCGTGCCACCATTCCAAGAGTCCCCCAGATGTCTCAGTCCATTCCAGAGGAACCTCTTTTCCCTTCACCGGCTCGTCTTTCACGCCGAGGATCGACTCACACCAAGGTGGCACGTGGCACAGCCCTGTGGGAAAGCCTCGTGGGAAAGCCTCGAGGGACAGCCTCGAGGGAAAGCCACAGATCCCTTGATCCACGTGACAGGAAGCGTGACACTACTGCTGCAGCTCGGGAGGAAAGCGCACGTGCATGCCCCCACTCGAGACGAGGCCTGACTCCCCTGGGGAGACTCAGAAGCACCCCAAGATCCATGGCAACACTGGAGAGGAATCCTCAGGTTCCGGCCCCGACTCCACACAAGGACTGAGGCCCCGGCATGGACGGGAGAGGAATCCCGAGAGGTCCCCTAGCAACTCGCATGGGGACTGGCCTTTCCTGAGGCCACCAGAGCGGGTCCCTGAGGTCCCCGCCGTAACTCGAGAAGACCTGCCGCAACTCGAGAAAATCCAGGAGGTTCTCCCCTCCAGGCGAGATGAGGCCCATTTCCGCTGAGGCGTCTCGAGGCTGATCACACCTCCCCTCTGGAACTTCGAAAGGGTCCTTCACACCCTTGGTGCAAATCAAGAAGTTCCCCGACCTAGCCGTCTCCACTCGAGAGGAATCACGAGGGTCCCGCCCACATCCAGAGGAGCCCCGTTTCCGCCTCGTAGCTCGAGATGAGGGATCCTTTCCCTGCTTCGTCGGGAAAGAGTTCCCGGCGTTCCCGTCGCATCTCAAGAGGAGGCCCTCTCAACAGGAACGGCGAGAGGAACTCCAGGGTCGTGCCACCATTCCAAGAGTCCCCCAGATGTCTCAGTCCATTCCAGAGGAACCTCTTTTCCCTTCACCGGCTCGTCTTTCACGCCGAGGATCGACTCACACCAAGGTGGCACGTGGCACAGCCCTGTGGGAAAGCCTCGTGGGAAAGCCTCGAGGGACAGCCTCGAGGGAAAGCCACAGATCCCTTGATCCACGTGACAGGAAGCGTGACACTACTGCTGCAGCTCGGGAGGAAAGCGCACGTGCATGCCCCCACTCGAGACGAGGCCTGACTCCCCTGGGGAGACTCAGAAGCACCCCAAGATCCATGGCAACACTGGAGAGGAATCCTCAGGTTCCGGCCCCGACTCCACACAAGGACTGAGGCCCCGGCATGGACGGGAGAGGAATCCCGAGAGGGCCCCTAGCAACTCGCATGGGGACTGGCCTTTCCTGAGGCCACCAGAGCGGGTCCCTGAGGTCCCCGCCGTAACTCGAGAAGACCTGCCGCAACTCGAGAAAATCCAGGAGGTTCTCCCCTCCAGGCGAGATGAGGCCCATTTCCGCTGAGGCGTCTCGAGGCTGATCACACCTCCCCTCTGGAACTTCGAAAGGGTCCTTCACACCCTTGGTGCAAATCAAGAAGTTCCCCGACCTAGCCGTCTCCACTCGAGAGGAATCACGAGGGTCCCGCCCACATCCAGAGGAGCCCCGTTTCCGCCTCGTAGCTCGAGATGAGGGATCCTTTCCCTGCTTCGTCGGGAAAGAGTTCCCGGCGTTCCCGTCGCATCTCAAGAGGAGGCCCTCTCAACAGGAACGGCGAGAGGAACTCCAGGGTCGTGCCACCATTCCAAGAGTCCCCCAGATGTCTCAGTCCATTCCAGAGGAACCTCTTTTCCCTTCACCGGCTCGTCTTTCACGCCGAGGATCGACTCACACCAAGGTGGCACGTGGCACAGCCCTGTGGGAAAGCCTCGTGGGAAAGCCTCGAGGGACAGCCTCGAGGGAAAGCCACAGATCCCTTGATCCACGTGACAGGAAGCGTGACACTACTGCTGCAGCGAGGGAGGAAAGCGCACGTGCATGCCCCCACTCGAGACGAGGCCTGACTCCCCTGGGGAGACTCAGAAGCACCCCAAGATCCATGGCAACACTGGAGAGGAATCCTCAGGTTCCGGCCCCGACTCCACACAAGGACTGAGGCCCCGGCATGGACGGGAGAGGAATCCCGAGAGGTCCCCTAGCAACTCGCATGGGGACTGGCCTTTCCTGAGGCCACCAGAGCGGGTCCCTGAGGTCCCCGCCGTAACTCGAGAAGACCTGCCGCAACTCGAGAAAATCCAGGAGGTTGTCCCCTCCAGGCGAGATGAGGCCCATTTCCGCTGAGGCGTCTCGAGGCTGATCACACCTCCCCTCTGGAACTTCGAAAGGGTCCTTCACACCCTTGGTGCAAATCAAGAAGTTCCCCGACCTAGCCGTCTCCACTCGAGAGGAATCACGAGGGTCCCGCCCACATCCAGAGGAGCCCCGTTTCCGCCTCGTAGCTCGAGATGAGGGATCCTTTCCCTGCTTCGTCGGGAAAGAGTTCCCGGCGTTCCCGTCGCATCTCAAGAGGAGGCCCTCTCAACAGGAACGGCGAGAGGAACTCCAGGGTCGTGCCACCATTCCAAGAGTCCCCCAGATGTCTCAGTCCATTCCAGAGGAACCTCTTTTCCCTTCACCGGCTCGTCTTTCACGCCGAGGATCGACTCACACCAAGGTGGCACGTGGCACAGCCCTGTGGGAAAGCCTCGTGGGAAAGCCTCGAGGGACAGCCTCGAGGGAAAGCCACAGATCCCTTGATCCACGTGACAGGAAGCGTGACACTACTGCTGCAGCTCGGGAGGAAAGCGCACGTGCATGCCCCCACTCGAGACGAGGCCTGACTCCCCTGGGGAGACTCAGAAGCACCCCAAGATCCATGGCAACACTGGAGAGGAATCCAAAGGTTCCGGCCCCGACTCCACACAAGGACTGAGGCCCCGGCATGGACGGGAGAGGAATCCCGAGAGGTCCCCTAGCAACTCGCATGGGGACTGGCCTTTCCTGAGGCCACCAGAGCGGGTCCCTGAGGTCCCCGCCGTAACTCGAGAAGACCTGCCGCAACTCGAGAAAATCCAGGAGGTTCTCCCCTCCAGGCGAGATGAGGCCCATTTCCGCTGAGGCGTCTCGAGGCTGATCACACCTCCCCTCTGGAACTTCGAAAGGGTCCTTCACACCCTTGGTGCAAATCAAGAAGTTCCCCGACCTAGCCGTCTCCACTCGAGAGGAATCACGAGGGTCCCGCCCACATCCAGAGGAGCCCCGTTTCCGCCTCGTAGCTCGAGATGAGGGATCCTTTCCCTGCTTCGTCGCGAAAGAGTTCCCGGCGTTCCCGTCGCATCTCAAGAGGAGGCCCTCTCAACAGGAACGGCGAGAGGAACTCCAGGGTCGTGCCACCATTCCAAGAGTCCCCCAGATGTCTCAGTCCATTCCAGAGGAACCTCTTTTCCCTTCACCGGCTCGTCTTTCACGCCGAGGATCGACTCACACCAAGGTGGCACGTGGCACAGCCCTGTGGGAAAGCCTCGTGGGAAAGCCTCGAGGGACAGCCTCGAGGGAAAGCCACAGATCCCTTGATCCACGTGACAGGAAGCGTGACACTACTGCTGCAGCTCGGGAGGAAAGCGCACGTGCATGCCCCCACTCGAGACGAGGCCTGACTCCCCTGGGGAGACTCAGAAGCACCCCAAGATCCATGGCAACACTGGAGAGGAATCCTCAGGTTCCGGCCCCGACTCCACACAAGGACTGAGGCCCCGGCATGGACGGGAGAGGAATCCCGAGAGGTCCCCTAGCAACTCGCATGGGGACTGGCCTTTCCTGAGGCCACCAGAGCGGGTCCCTGAGGTCCCCGCCGTAACTCGAGAAGACCTGCCGCAACTCGAGAAAATCCAGGAGGTTCTCCCCTCCAGGCGAGATGAGGCCCATTTCCGCTGAGGCGTCTCGAGGCTGATCACACCTCCCCTCTGGAACTTCGAAAGGGTCCTTCACACCCTTGGTGCAAATCAAGAAGTTCCCCGACCTAGCCGTCTCCACTCGAGAGGAATCACGAGGGTCCCGCCCACATCCAGAGGAGCCCCGTTTCCGCCTCGTAGCTCGAGATGAGGGATCCTTTCCCTGCTTCGTCGGGAAAGAGTTCCCGGCGTTCCCGTCGCATCTCAAGAGGAGGCCCTCTCAACAGGAACGGCGAGAGGAACTCCAGGGTCGTGCCACCATTCCAAGAGTCCCCCAGATGTCTCAGTCCATTCCAGAGGAACCTCTTTTCCCTTCACCGGCTCGTCTTTCACGCCGAGGATCGACTCACACCAAGGTGGCACGTGGCACAGCCCTGTGGGAAAGCCTCGTGGGAAAGCCTCGAGGGACAGCCTCGAGGGAAAGCCACAGATCCCTTGATCCACGTGACAGGAAGCATGACACTACTGCTGCAGCTCGGGAGGAAAGCGCACGTGCATGCCCCCACTCGAGACGAGGCCTGACTCCCCTGGGGAGACTCAGAAGCACCCCAAGATCCATGGCAACACTGGAGAGGAATCCTCAGGTTCCGGCCCCGACTCCACACAAGGACTGAGGCCCCGGCATGGACGGGAGAGGAATCCCGAGAGGTCCCCTAGCAACTCGCATGGGGACTGGCCTTTCCTGAGGCCACCAGAGCGGGTCCCTGAGGTCCCCGTCGTAACTCGAGAAGACCTGCCGCAACTCGAGAAAATCCAGGAGGTTCTCCCCTCCAGGCGAGATGAGGCTCATTTCCGCTGAGGCGTCTCGCGGCTGATCACACCTCCCCTCTGGAACTTCGAAAGGGTCCTTCACACCCTTGGTGCAAATCAAGAAGTTCCCCGACCTAGCCGTCTCCACTCGAGAGGAATCACGAGGGTCCCGCCCACATCCAGAGGAGCCCCGTTTCCGCCTCGTAGCTCGAGATGAGGGATCCTTTCCCTGCTTCGTCGGGAAAGAGTTCCCGGCGTTCCCGTCGCATCTCAAGAGGAGGCCCTCTCAACAGGAACGGCGAGAGGAACTCCAGGGTCGTGCCACCATTCCAAGAGTCCCCCAGATGTCTCAGTCCATTCCAGAGGAACCTCTTTTCCCTTCACCGGCTCGTCTTTCACGCCGAGGATCGACTCACACCAAGGTGGCACGTGGCACAGCCCTGTGGGAAAGCCTCGTGGGAAAGCCTCGAGGGACAGCCTCGAGGGAAAGCCACAGATCCCTTGATCCACGTGACAGGAAGCGTGACACTACTGCTGCAGCTCGGGAGGAAAGCGCACGTGCATGCCCCCACTCGAGATGAGGCCTGACTCCCCTGGGGAGACTCAGAAGCACCCCAAGATCCATGGCAACACTGGAGAGGAATCCTCAGGTTCCGGCCCCGACTCCACACAAGGACTGAGGCCCCGGCATGGACGGGAGAGGAATCCCGAGAGGTCCCCTAGCAACTCGCATGGGGACTGGCCTTTCCTGAGGCCACCAGAGCGGGTCCCTGAGGTCCCCGCCGTAACTCGAGAAGACCTGCCGCAACTCGAGAAAATCCAGGAGGTTCTCCCCTCCAGGCGAGATGAGGCCCATTTCCGCTGAGGCGTCTCGAGGCTGATCACACCTCCCCTCTGGAACTTCGAAAGGGTCCTTCACACCCTTGGTGCAATTCAAGAAGTTCCCCGACCTAGCCGTCTCCACTCGAGAGGAATCACGAGGGTCCCGCCCACATCCAGAGGAGCCCCGTTTCCGCCTCGTAGCTCGAGATGAGGGATCCTTTCCCTGCTTCGTCGCGAAAGAGTTCCCGGCGTTCCCGTCGCATCTCAAGAGGAGGCCCTCTCAACAGGAACGGCGAGAGGAACTCCAGGGTCGTGCCACCATTCCAAGAGTCCCCCAGATGTCTCAGTCCATTCCAGAGGAACCTCTTTTCCCTTCACCGGCTCGTCTTTCACGCCGAGGATCGACTCACACCAAGGTGGCACGTGGCACAGCCCTGTGGGAAAGCCTCGTGGGAAAGCCTCGAGGGACAGCCTCGAGGGAAAGCCCCAGATCCCTTGATCCACGTGACAGGAAGCGTGACACTACTGCTGCAGCTCGGGAGGAAAGCGCACGTGCATGCCCCCACTCGAGACGAGGCCTGACTCCCCTGGGGAGACTCAGAAGCACCCCAAGATCCATGGCAACACTGGAGAGCAATCCTCAGGTTCCGGCCCCGACTCCACACAAGGACTGAGGCCCCGGCATGGACGGGAGAGGAATCCCGAGAGGTCCCCTAGCAACTCGCATGGGGACTGGCCTTTCCTGAGGCCACCAGAGCGGGTCCCTGAGGTCCCCGTCGTAACTCGAGAAGACCTGCTGCAACTCGAGAAAATCCAGGTGGTTCTCCCCTCCAGGCGAGATGAGGCCCATTTCCGCTGAGGCGTCTCGAGGCTGATCACACCTCCCCTCTGGAACTTCGAAAGGGTCCTTCACACCCTTGGTGCAAATCAAGAAGTTCCCCGACCTAGCCGTCTCCACTCGAGAGGAATCACGAGGGTCCCGCCCACATCCAGAGGAGCCCCGTTTCCGCCTCGTAGCTCGAGATGAGGGATCCTTTCCCTGCTTCGTCGGGAAAGAGTTCCCGGCGTTCCCGTCGCATCTCAAGAGGAGGCCCTCTCAACAGGAACGGCGAGAGGAACTCCAGGGTCGTGCCACCATTCCAAGAGTCCCCCAGATGTCTCAGTCCATTCCAGAGGAACCTCTTTTCCCTTCACCGGCTCGTCTTTCACGCCGAGGATCGACTCACACCAAGGTGGCACGTGGCACAGCCCTGTGGGAAAGACTCGTGGGAAAGCCTCGAGGGACAGCCTCGAGGGAAAGCCACAGATCCCTTGATCCACGTGACAGGAAGCGTGACACTACTGCTGCAGCTCGGGAGGAAAGCGCACGTGCATGCCCCCACTCGAGACGAGGCCTGACTCCCCTGGGGAGACTCAGAAGCTCCCCAAGATCCATGGCAACACTGGAGAGGAATCCTCAGGTTCCGGCCCCGACTCCACACAAGGACTGAGGCCCCGGCATGGACGGGAGAGGAATCCCGAGAGGGCCCCTAGCAACTCGCATGGGGACTGGCCTTTCCTGAGGCCACCAGAGCGGGTCCCTGAGGTCCCCGTCGTAACTCGAGAAGACCTGCCGCAACTCGAGAAAATCCAGGAGGTTCTCCCCTCCAGGCGAGATGAGGCCCATTTCCGCTGAGGCGTCTCGAGGCTGATCACACCTCACCTCTGGAACTTCGAAAGGGTCCTTCACACCCTTGGTGCAAATCAAGAAGTTCCCCGACCTAGCCGTCTCCACTCGAGAGGAATCACGAGGGTCCCGCCCACATCCAGAGGAGCCCCGTTTCCGCCTCGTAGCTCGAGATGAGGGATCCTTTCCCTGCTTCGTCGGGAAAGAGTTCCCGGCGTTCCCGTCGCATCTCAAGAGGAGGCCCTCTCAACAGGAACGGCGAGAGGAACTCCAGGGTCGTGCCACCATTCCAAGAGTCCCCCAGATGTCTCAGTCCATTCCAGAGGAACCTCTTTTCCCTTCACCGGCTCGTCTTTCACGCCGAGGATCGACTCACACCAAGGTGGCACGTGGCACAGCCCTGTGGGAAAGCCTCGTGGGAAAGCCTCGAGGGACAGCCTCGAGGGAAAGCCACAGATCCCTTGATCCACGTGACAGGAAGCGTGACACTACTGCTGCAGCTCGGGAGGAAAGCGCACGTGCATGCCCCCACTCGAGACGAGGCCTGACTCCCCTGGGGAGACTCAGAAGCACCCCAAGATCCATGGCAACACTGGAGAGGAATCCTCAGGTTCCGGCCCCGAATCCACACAAGGACTGAGGCCCCGGCATGGACTGGAGAGGAATCCCGAGAGGTCCCCTAGCAACTCGCATGGGGACTGGCCTTTCCTGAGGCCACCAGAGCGGGTCCCTGAGGTCCCCGTCGTAACTCGAGAAGACCTGCCGCAGCTCGAGAAAATCCAGGAGGTTCTCCCCTCCAGGCGAGATGAGGCCCATTTCCGCTGAGGCGTCTCGAGGCTGATCACACCTCACCTCTGGAACTTCGAAAGGGTCCTTCACACCCTTGGTGCAAATCAAGAAGTTCCCCGACCTAGCCGTCTCCACTCGAGAGGAATCACGAGGGTCCCGCCCACATCCAGAGGAGCCCCGTTTCCGCCTCGTAGCGCGAGATGAGGGATCCTTTCCCTGCTTCGTCGGGAAAGAGTTCCCGGCGTTCCCGTCGCATCTCAAGAGGAGGCCCTCTCAACAGGAACGGCGAGAGGAACTCCAGGGTCGTGCCACCATTCCAAGAGTCCCCCAGATGTCTCAGTCCATTCCAGAGGAACCTCTTTTCCCTTCACCGGCTCGTCTTTCACGCCGAGGATCGACTCACACCAAGGTGGCACGTGGCACAGCCCTGTGGGAAAGACTCGTGGGAAAGCCTCGAGGGACAGCCTCGAGGGAAAGCCACAGATCCCTTGATCCACGTGACAGGAAGCGTGACAATACTGCTGCAGCTCGGGAGGAAAGCGCACGTGCATGCCCCCACTCGAGACGAGGCCTGACTCCCCTGGGGAGACTCAGAAGCTCCCCAAGATCCATGGCAACACTGGAGAGGAATCCTCAGGTTCCGGCCCCGACTCCACACAAGGACTGAGGCCCCGGCATGGACGGGAGAGGAATCCCGAGAGGTCCCCTAGCAACTCGCATGGGGACTGGCCTTTCCTGAGGCCACAAGAGCGGGTCCCTGAGGTCCCCGTCGTAACTCGAGAAGACCTGCCGCAGCTCGAGAAAATCCAGGAGGTTCTCCCCTCCAGGCGAGATGAGGCCCATTTCCGCTGAGGCGTCTCGAGGCTGATCATACCTCACCTCTGGAACTTAGAAAGGGTCCTTCACACCCTTGGTGCAAATCAAGAAGTTCCCCGACATACCCGTCTCCACTCGAGAGGAATCACGACGGTCCCGCCCACATCCAGAGGAGCCCCGTTTCCGCCTCGTAGCTCGAGATGAGGGATCCTTTCCCTGCTTCGTCGGGAAAGAGTTCCCGGCGTTCCCGTCGCATCTCAAGAGGAGGCCCTCTCAACAGGAACGGCGAGAGGAACTCCAGGGTCGTGCCACCATTCCAAGAGTCCCCCAGATGTCTCAGTCCATTCCAGAGGAACCTCTTTTCCCTTCAACGGCTCGTCTTTCACGCCGAGGATCGACTCACACCAAGGTGGCACGTGGCACAGCCCTGTGGGAAAGCCTCGTGGGAAAGCCTCGAGGGACAGCCTCGAGGGAAAGCCACAGATCCCTTGATCCACGTGACAGGAAGCGTGACACTACTGCTGCAGCTCGGGAGGAAAGCGCACGTGCATGCTCCCACCCGAGACGAGGCCTGACTCCCCTGGGGAGACTCAGAAGCACCCCAAGATCCATGGCAACACTGGAGAGGAATCCTCAGGTTCCGGCCCCGACTCCACACAAGGACTGAGGCCCCGGCATGGACGGGAGAGGAATCCCGAGAGGTCCCCTAGCAACTCGCACGGGGACTGGCCTTTCCTGAGGCCACCAGAGCGGGTCCCTGAGGTCCCCGTCGTAACTCGAGAAGACCTGCCGCAACTCGAGAAAATCCAGGAGGTTCTCCCCTCCAGGCGAGATGAGGCCCATTTCCGCTGAGGCATCTCGAGGCTGATCACACCTCACCTCTGGAACTTCGAAAGGGTCCTTCACACCCTTGGTGCAAATCAAGAAGTTCCCCGACATAG
The DNA here is from genome assembly GCF_023091745.1 of Budorcas taxicolor. Classification (NCBI taxonomy): domain Eukaryota; kingdom Metazoa; phylum Chordata; class Mammalia; order Artiodactyla; family Bovidae; genus Budorcas; species Budorcas taxicolor. The sequence goes on from NW_026292401.1 coordinate 44,979, forward strand.
CCGTCTCCACTCGAGAGGAATCACGAGGGTCCCGCCCACATCCAGAGGAGCCCCGTTTTCGCCTCGTAGCGCGAGATGAGGGATCCTTTCCCTGCTTCGTCGGGAAAGAGTTCCCGGCGTTCCCGTCGCATCTCAAGAGGAGGCCCTCTCAACAGGAACGGCGAGAGGAACTCCAGGGTCGTGCCACCATTCCAAGAGTCCCCCAGATGTCTCAGTCCATTCCAGAGGAACCTCTTTTCCCTTCACCGGCTCGTCTTTCACGCCGAGGATCGACTCACACCAAGGTGGCACGTGGCACAGCCCTGTGGGAAAGCCTCGTGGGAAAGCCTTGAGGGACAGCCTCGAGGGAAAGCCACAGATCCCTTGATCCACGTGACAGGAAGCGTGACACTACTGCTGCAGCTCGGGAGGAAAGCGCACGTGCATGCCCCCACTCGAGACGAGGCCTGACTCCCCTGGGGAGACTCAGAAGCACCCCAAGATCCATGGCAACACTGGAGAGGAATCCTCAGGTTCCGGCCCCGACTCCACACAAGGACTGAGGCCCCGGCATGGACGGGAGAGGAATCCCGAGAGGTCCCCTAGCAACTCGCATGGGGACTGGCCTTTTCTGAGGCCACCAGAGCGGGTCCCTGAGGTCCCCGTAGTAACTCGAGAAGACCTGCCGCAGCTCGAGAAAATCCAGGAGGTTCTCCCCTCCAGGCGAGATGAGGCCCATTTCCGCTGAGGCGTCTCGAGGCTGATCACACCTCCCCTCTGGAACTTCGAAAGGGTCCTTCACACCCTTGGTGCAAATCAAGAAGTTCCCCGACCTAGCCGTCTCCACTCGAGAGGAATCACGAGGGTCCCGCCCACATCCAGAGGAGCCCCGTTTTCGCCTCGTAGCGCGAGATGAGGGATCCTTTCCCTGCTTCGTCGGGAAAGAGTTCCCGGCGTTCCCGTCGCATCTCAAGAGGAGGCCCTCTCAACAGGAACGGCGAGAGGAACTCCAGGGTCGTGCCACCATTCCAAGAGTCCCCCAGATGTCTCAGTCCATTCCAGAGGAACCTCTTTTCCCTTCACCGGCTCGTCTTTCACGCCGAGGATCGACTCACACCAAGGTGGCACGTGGCACAGCCCTGTGGGAAAGCCTCGTGGGAAAGCCTTGAGGGACAGCCTCGAGGGAAAGCCACAGATCCCTTGATCCACGTGACAGGAAGCGTGACACTACTGCTGCAGCTCGGGAGGAAAGCGCACGTGCATGCCCCCACTCGAGACGAGGCCTGACTCCCCTGGGGAGACTCAGAAGCACCCCAAGATCCATGGCAACACTGGAGAGGAATCCTCAGGTTCCGGCCCCGACTCCACACAAGGACTGAGGCCCCGGCATGGACGGGAGAGGAATCCCGAGAGGTCCCCTAGCAACTCGCATGGGGACTGGCCTTTTCTGAGGCCACCAGAGCGGGTCCCTGAGGTCCCCGTCGTAACTCGAGAAGACCTGCCGCAGCTCGAGAAAATCCAGGAGGTTCTCCCCTCCAGGCGAGATGAGGCCCATTTCCGCTGAGGCGTCTCGAGGCTGATCACACCTCCCCTCTGGAACTTCGAAAGGGTCCTTCACACCCTTGGTGCAAATCAAGAAGTTCCCCGACCTAGCCGTCTCCACTCGAGAGGAATCACGAGGGTCCCGCCCACATCCAGAGGAGCCCCGTTTCCGCCTCGTAGCTCGAGATGAGGGATCCTTTCCCTGCTTCGTCGGGAAAGAGTTCCCGGCGTTCCCGTCGCATCTCAAGAGGAGGCCCTCTCAACAGGAACGGCGAGAGGAACTCCAGGTTGGTGCCACCATTCCAAGAGTCCCCCAGATGTCTCAGTCCATTCCAGAGGAACCTCTTTTCCCTTCACCGCCTCGTCTTTCACGCCGAGGATCGACTCACACCAAGGTGGCACGTGGCACAGCCCTGTGGGAAAGCCTCGTGGGAAAGCCTCGAGGGACAGCCTCGAGGGAAAGCCACAGATCCCTTGATCCACGTGACAGGAAGCGTGACACTACTGCTGCAGCTCGGGAGGAAAGCGCACGTGCATGCTCCCACCCGAGACGAGGCCTGACTCCCCTGGGGAGAGTCAGAAGCACCCCAAGATCCATGGCAACACTGGAGAGGAATCCTCAGGTTCCGGCCCCGACTCCACACAAGGACTGAGGCCCCGGCATGGACGGGAGAGGAATCCCGAGAGGTCCCCTAGCAACTCGCACGGGGACTGGCCTTTCCTGAGGCCACCAGAGCGGGTCCCTGAGGTCCCCGTCGTAACTCGAGAAGACCTGCCGCAACTCGAGAAAATCCAGGAGGTTCTCCCCTCCAGGCGAGATGAGGCCCATTTCCGCTGAGGCATCTCGAGGCTGATCACACCTCACCTCTGGAACTTCGAAAGGGTCCTTCACACCCTTGGTGCAAATCAAGAAGTTCCCCGACATAGCCGTCTCCACTCGAGAGGAATCACGAGGGTCCCGCCCACATCCAGAGGAGCCCCGTTTCCGCCTCGTAGCTCGAGATGAGGGATCCTTTCCCTGCTTCGTCGGGAAAGAGTTCCCGGCGTTCCCGTCGCATCTCAAGAGGAGGCCCTCTCAACAGGAACGGCGAGAGGAACTCCAGGGTGGTGCCACCATTCCAAGAGTCCCCCAGATGTCTCAGTCCATTCCAGAGGAACCTCTTTTCCCTTCACCGGCTCGTCTTTCACGCCGAGGATCGACTCACACCAAGGTGGCACGTGGCACAGCCCTGTGGGAAAGCCTCGTGGGAAAGCCTCGAGGGACAGCCTCGAGGGAAAGCCACAGATCCCTTGATCCACGTGACAGGAAGCGAGACACTACTGCTGCAGCTGGGGAGGAAAGCGCACGTTCATGCCCCCACTCGAGACGAGGCCTGACTCCCCTGGGGAGACTCAGAAGCACCCCAAGATCCATGGCAACACTGGAGAGGAATCCTCAGGTTCCGGCCCCGACTCCACACAAGGACTGATGCCCCGGCATGGACGGGAGAGGAATCCCGAGAGGGCCCCTAGCAACTCGCATGGGGACTGGCCTTTCCTGAGGCCACCAGAGCGGGTCCCTGAGGTCCCCGCCGTAACTCGAGAAGACCTGCCGCAACTCGAGAAAATCCAGGAGGTTCTCCCCTCCAGGCGAGATGAGGCCCATTTCCGCTGAGGCGTCTCGAGGCTGATCACACCTCCCCTCTGGAAATTCGAAAGGGTCCTTCACACCCTTGGTGCAAATCAAGAAGTTCCCCGACCTAGCCGTCTCCACTCGAGAGGAATCACGAGGGTCCCGCCCACATCCAGAGGAGCCCCGTTTCCGCCTCGTAGCTCGAGATGAGGGATCCTTTCCCTGCTTCGTCGGGAAAGAGTTCCCGGCGTTCCCGTCGCATCTCAAGAGGAGGCCCTCTCAACAGGAACGGCGAGAGGAACTCCAGGGTCGTGCCACCATTCCAAGAGTCCCCCAGATGTCTCAGTCCATTCCAGAGGAACCTCTTTTCCCTTCACCGGCTCGTCTTTCACGCCGAGGATCGACTCACACCAAGGTGGCACGTGGCACAGCCCTGTGGGAAAGCCTCGTGGGAAAGCCTTGAGGGACAGCCTCGAGGGAAAGCCACAGATCCCTTGATCCACGTGACAGGAAGCGTGACACTACTGCTGCAGCTCGGGAGGAAAGCGCACGTGCATGCCCCCACTCGAGACGAGGCCTGACTCCCCTGGGGAGACTCAGAAGCACCCCAAGATCCATGGCAACACTGGAGAGGAATCCTCAGGTTCCGGCCCCGACTCCACACAAGGACTGAGGCCCCGGCATGGACGGGAGAGGAATCCCGAGAGGTCCCCTAGCAACTCGCATGGGGACTGGCCTTTTCTGAGGCCACCAGAGCGGGTCCCTGAGGTCCCCGTAGTAACTCGAGAAGACCTGCCGCAGCTCGAGAAAATCCAGGAGGTTCTCCCCTCCAGGCGAGATGAGGCCCATTTCCGCTGAGGCGTCTCGAGGCTGATCACACCTCCCCTCTGGAACTTCGAAAGGGTCCTTCACACCCTTGGTGCAAATCAAGAAGTTCCCCGACCTAGCCGTCTCCACTCGAGAGGAATCACGAGGGTCCCGCCCACATCCAGAGGAGCCCCGTTTTCGCCTCGTAGCGCGAGATGAGGGATCCTTTCCCTGCTTCGTCGGGAAAGAGTTCCCGGCGTTCCCGTCGCATCTCAAGAGGAGGCCCTCTCAACAGGAACGGCGAGAGGAACTCCAGGGTCGTGCCACCATTCCAAGAGTCCCCCAGATGTCTCAGTCCATTCCAGAGGAACCTCTTTTCCCTTCACCGGCTCGTCTTTCACGCCGAAGATCGACTCACACCAAGGTGGCACGTGACACAGCCCTGTGGGAAAGCGTCGTGGGAAAGCCTCGAGGGACAGCCTCGAGGGAAAGCCACAGATCCCTTGATCCACGTGACAGGAAGCGTGACACTACTGCTGCAGCTCGGGAGGAAAGCGCACGTGCATGCCCCCACTCGAGACGAGGCCTGACTCCCCTGGGGAGACTCAGAAGCACCCCAAGATCCATGGCAACACTGGAGAGCAATCCTCAGGTTCCGGCCCCGACTCCACACAAGGACTGAGGCCCCGGCATGGACGGGAGAGGAATCCCGAGAGGTCCCCTAGCAACTCGCATGGGGACTGGCCTTTCCTGAGGCCACCAGAGCGGGTCCCTGAGGTCCCCGCCGTAACTCGAGAAGACCTGCTGCAACTCGAGAAAATCCAGGAGGTTCTCCCCTCCAGGCGAGATGAGGCCCATTTCCGCTGAGGCGTCTCGAGGCTGATCACACCTCACCTCTGGAACTTCGAAAGGGTCCTTCACACCCTTGGTGCAAATCAAGAAGTTCCCCGACCTAGCCGTCTCCACTCGAGAGGAATCACGAGGGTCCCGCCCACATCCAGAGGAGCCCCGTTTCCGCCTCGTAGCTCGAGATGAGGGATCCTTTCCCTGCTTCGTCGGGAAAGAGTTCCCGGCGTTCCCGTCGCATCTCAAGAGGAGGCCCTCTCAACAGGAACGGCGAGAGGAACTCCAGGGTCGTGCCACCATTCCAAGAGTCCCCCAGATGTCTCAGTCCATTCCAGAGGAACCTCTTTTCCCTTCACCGGCTCGTCTTTCACGCCGAGGATCGACTCACACCAAGGTGGCACGTGGCACAGCCCTGTGGGAAAGCCTCGTGGGAAAGCCTCGAGCGACAGCCTCGAGGGAAAGCCACAGATCCCTTGATCCACGTGACAGGAAGCGTGACACTACTGCTGCAGCTCGGGAGGAAAGCGCACGTGCATGCCCCCACTCGAGACGAGGCCTGACTCCCCTGGGGAGACTCAGAAGCTCCCCAAGATCCATGGCAACACTGGAGAGGAATCCTCAGGTTCCGGCCCCGACTCCACACAAGGACTGAGGCCCCGGCATGGACGGGAGAGGAATCCCGAGAGGTCCCCTAGCAACTCGCATGGGGACTGGCCTTTCCTGAGGCCACCAGAGCGGGTCCCTGCGGTCCCCGTCGTAACTCGAGAAGACCTGCCGCAACTCGAGAAAATCCAGGAGGTTCTCCTCTCCAGGCGAGATGAGGCCCATTTCCGCTGAGGCATCTCGTGGCTGATCACACCTCACCTCTGGAACTTCGAAAGGGTCCTTCACACCCTTGGTGCAAATCAAGAAGTTCCCCGACATAGCCGTCTCCACTCGAGAGGAATCACGAGGGTCCCGCCCACATCCAGAGGAGCCCCGTTTCCGCCTCGTAGCTCGAGATGAGGGATCCTTTCCCTGCTTCTTCGGGAAAGAGTTCCCGGCGTTCCCGTCGCATCTCAAGAGGAGGCCCTCTCAACAGGAACGGCGAGAGGAACTCCAGGGTCGTGCCACCATTCCAAGAGTCCCCCAGATGTCTCAGTCCATTCCAGAGGAACCTCTTTTCCCTTCACCGGCTCGTCTTTCACGCCGAGGATCGACTCACACCAAGGTGGCACGTGGCACAGCCCTGTGGGAAAGCCTCGTGGGAAAGCCTCGAGGGACAGCCTCGAGGGAAAGCCACAGATCCCTTGATCCACGTGACAGGAAGCGTGACACTACTGCTGCAGCTCGGGAGGAAAGCGCACGTGCATGCCCCCACTCGAGACGAGGCCTGACACCCCTGGGGAGACTCAGAAGCTCCCCAAGATCCATGGCAACACTGGAGAGGAATCCTCAGGTTCCGGCCCCGACTCCACACAAGGACTGAGGCCCCGGCATGGACGGGAGAGGAATCCCGAGAGGTCCCCTAGCAACTCGCACGGGGACTGGCCTTTCCTGAGGCCACCAGAGCGGGTCCCTGCGGTCCCCGTCGTAACTCGAGAAGACCTGCCGCAACTCGAGAAAATCCAGGAGGTTCTCCCCTCCAGGCGAGATGAGGCCCATTTCCGCTGAGGAATCTCGTGGCTGATCACACCTCACCTCTGGAACTTCGAAGGGTCCTTCACACCCTTGGTGCAAATCAAGAAGTTCCCCGACCTAGCCGTCTCCACTCGAGAGGAATCACGAGGGTCCCGCCCACATCCAGAGGAGCCCCCGTTTCCGCCTCGTAGCTCGAGATGAGGGATCCTTTCCCTGCTTCGTCGGAAAGAGTTCCCGGCGTTCCCGTCGCATCTCAAGAGGAGGCCCTCTCAACAGGAACGGCGAGAGGAACTCCAGGGTCGTGCCACCATTCCAAGAGTCCCCCAGATGTCTCAGTCCATTCCAGAGGAACCTCTTTTCCCTTCACCGGCTCGTCTTTCACGCCGAGGATCGACTCACACCAAGGTGGCACGTGGCACAGCCCTGTGGGAAAGCCTCGTGGGAAAGCCTCGAGGGACAGCCTCGAGGGGAAAGCCACAGATCCCTTGATCCACGTGACAGGAAGCGTGACACTACTGCTGCAGCTCGGGAGGAAAGCGCACGTGCATGCCCCCACTCGAGGACGAGGCCTGACTCCCCTGGGGAGACTCAGAAGCACCCCAAGATCCATGGCAACACTGGAGAGGAATCCTCAGGTTCCGGCCCCGACTCCACACAAGGACTGAGGCCCCGGCATGGACGGGAGAGGAATCCCGAGAGGTCCCCTAGCAACTCGCACTCGCATGGGGACTGGCCTTTCCTGAGGCCACCAGAGCGGGTCCCTGAGGTCCCCGCCGTAACTCGAGAAGACCTGCCGCAACTCGAGAAAATCCAGGAGGTTCTCCCCTCCAGGCGACATGAGGCCCATTTCCGCTGAGGCGTCTCGAGGCTGATCACACCTCCCCTCTGGAACTTCGAAAGGGTCCTTCACACCCTTGGTGCAAATCAAGAAGTTCCCCGACCTAGCCGTCTCCACTCGAGAGGAATCACGAGGGGTCCCGCCCACATCCAGAGGAGCCCCGGTTTCCGCCTCGTAGCTCGAGATGAGGGATCCTTTCCCTGCTTCGTCGGGAAAGAGTTCCCGGCGTTCCCGTCGCATCTCAAGAGGAGGCCCTCTCAACAGGAACGGCGAGAGGAACTCCAGGGTCGTGCCACCATTCCAAGAGTCCCCCAGATGTCTCAGTCCATTCCAGAGGAACCTCTTTTCCCTTCACCGGCTCGTCCTTTCACGCCGAGGATCGACTCACACCAAGGTGGCACGTGGCACAGCCCTGTGGGGAAAGCCTCGTGGGAAAGCCTCGAGGGACAGCCTCGAGGGAAAGCCACAGATCCCTTGATCCACGTGACAGGAAGCGTGACACTACTGCTGCAGCTCGGGAGGAAAGCGCACGTGCATGCCCCCACTCGAGACGAGGCCTGACTCCCCTGGGGAGACTCAGAAGCACCCCAAGATCCATGGCAACACTGGAGAGGAATCCTCAGGTTCCGGCCCCGACTCCACACAAGGACTGAGGCCCCGGCATGGACGGGAGAGGAATCCCGAGAGGTCCCCTAGCAACTCGCATGGGGACTGGCCTTTCCTGAGGCCACCAGAGCGGGTCCCTGAGGTCCCCGCCGTAACTCGAGAAGACCTGCCCGCAACTCGAGAAAATCCAGGAGGTTCTCCCCTCCAGGCGACATGAGGCCCATTTCCGCTGAGGCGTCTCGAGGCTGATCACACCTCCCCTCTGGAACTTCGAAAGGGTCCTTCACACCCTTGGTGCAAATCAAGAAGTTCCCCGACCTAGCCGTCTCCACTCGAGAGGAATCACGAGGGTCCCGCCCACATCCAGAGGAGCCCCGTTTCCGCCTCGTAGCTCGAGATGAGGGATCCTTTCCCTGCTTCGTCGGGAAAGAGTTCCCGGCGTTCCCGTCGCATCTCAAGAGGAGGCCCTCTCAACAGGAACGGCGAGAGGAACTCCAGGGTCGTGCCACCATTCCAAGAGTCCCCCAGATGTCTCAGTCCATTCCAGAGGAACCTCTTTTCCCTTCACCGGCTCGTCTTTCACGCCGAGGATCGACTCACACCAAGGTGGCACGTGGCACAGCCCTGTGGGAAAGCCCTCGTGGGAAAGCCTCGAGGGACAGCCTCGAGGGAAAGCCACAGATCCCTTGATCCACGTGACAGGAAGCGTGACACTACTGCTGCAGCTCGGGAGGAAAGCGCACGTGCATGCCCCCACTCGAGACGAGGCCTGACTCCCCTGGGGAGACTCAGAAGCACCCCAAGATCCATGGCAACACTGGAGAGGAATCCTCAGGTTCCGGGCCCCGACTCCACACAAGGACTGAGGCCCCGGCATGGACGGGAGAGGAATCCCGAGAGGTCCCCTAGCAACTCGCATGGGGACTGGCCTTTCCTGAGGCCACCAGAGCGGGTCCCTGAGGTCCCCGCCGTAACTCGAGAAGACCTGCCGCAACTCGAGAAAATCCAGGAGGTTCTCCCCTCCAGGCGACATGAGGCCCATTTCCGCTGAGGCGTCTCGAGGCTGATCACACCTCCCCTCTGGAACTTCGAAAGGGTCCTTCACACCCTTGGTGCAAATCAAGAAGTTCCCCGACCTAGCCGTCTCCACTCGAGAGGAATCACGAGGGTCCCGCCCACATCCAGAGGAGCCCCGTTTCCGCCTCGTAGCTCGAGATGAGGGATCCTTTCCCTGCTTCGTCGGGAAAGAGTTCCCGGCGTTCCCGTCGCATCTCAAGAGGAGGCCCTCTCAACAGGAACGGCGAGAGGAACTCCAGGGTCGTGCCACCATTCCAAGAGTCCCCCAGATGTCTCAGTCCATTCCAGAGGAACCTCTTTTCCCTTCACCGGCTCGTCTTTCACGCCGAGGATCGACTCACACCAAGGTGGCACGTGGCACAGCCCTGTGGGAAAGCCTCGTGGGAAAGCCTCGAGGGACAGCCTCGAGGGAAAGCCACAGATCCCTTGATCCACGTGACAGGAAGCGTGACACTACTGCTGCAGCTCGGGAGGAAAGCGCACGTGCATGCCCCCACCCGAGACGAGGCCTGACTCCCCTGGGGAGACTCAGAAGCACCCCAAGATCCATGGCAACACTGGAGAGGAATCCTCAGGTTCCGGCCCCGACTCCACACAAGGACTGAGGCCCCGGCATGGACGGGAGAGGAATCCCGAGAGGTCCCCTAGCAACTCGCACGGGGACTGGCCTTTCCTGAGGCCACCAGAGCGGGTCCCTGAGGTCCCCGCCGTAACTCGAGAAGACCTGCCGCAACTCGAGAAAATCCAGGAGGTTCTCCCCTCCAGGCGAGATGAGGCCCATTTCCGCTGAGGCGTCTCGAGGCTGATCACACCTCCCCTCTGGAACTTCGAAAGGGTCCTTCACACCCTTGGTGCAAATCAAGAAGTTCCCCGACCTAGCCGTCTCCACTCGAGAGGAATCACGAGGGTCCCGCCCACATCCAGAGGAGCCCCGTTTCCGCCTCGTAGCTCGAGATGAGGGATCCTTTCCCTGCTTCGTCGGGAAAGAGTTCCCGGCGTTCCCGTCGCATCTCAAGAGGAGGCCCTCTCAACAGGAACGGCGAGAGGAACTCCAGGGTCGTGCCACCATTCCAAGAGTCCCCCAGATGTCTCAGTCCATTCCAGAGGAACCTCTTTTCCCTTCACCGGCTCGTCTTTCACGCCGAGGATCGACTCACACCAAGGTGGCACGTGGCACAGCCCTGTGGGAAAGCCTCGTGGGAAAGCCTCGAGGGACAGCCTCGAGGGAAAGCCACAGATCCCTTGATCCACGTGACAGGAAGCGTGACACTACTGCTGCAGCTCGGGAGGAAAGCGCACGTGCATGCCCCCACTCGAGACGAGGCCTGACTCCCCTGGGGAGACTCAGAAGCACCCCAAGATCCATGGCAACACTGGAGAGGAATCCTCAGGTTCCGGCCCCGACTCCACACAAGGACTGAGGCCCCGGCATGGACGGGAGAGGAATCCCGAGAGGTCCCCTAGCAACTCGCATGGGGACTGGCCTTTCCTGAGGCCACCAGAGCGGGTCCCTGAGGTCCCCGCCGTAACTCGAGAAGACCTGCCGCAACTCGAGAAAATCCAGGAGGTTCTCCCCTCCAGGCGAGATGAGGCCCATTTCCGCTGAGGCGTCTCGAGGCTGATCACACCTCCCCTCTGGAACTTCGAAAGGGTCCTTCACACCCTTGGTGCAAATCAAGAAGTTCCCCGACCTAGCCGTCTCCACTCGAGAGGAATCACGAGGGTCCCGCCCACATCCAGAGGAGCCTCGTTTCCGCCTCGTAGCTCGAGATGAGGGATCCTTTCCCTGCTTCGTCGGGAAAGAGTTCCCGGCGTTCCCGTCGCATCTCAAGAGGAGGCCCTCTCAACAGGAACGGCGAGAGGAACTCCAGGGTCGTGCCACCATTCCAAGAGTCCCCCAGATGTCTCAGTCCATTCCAAAGGAACCTCTTTTCCCTTCAGCGGCTCGTCTTTCACGCCGAGGATCGACTCACACCAAGGTGGCACGTGGCACAGCCCTGTGGGAAAGCCTCGTGGGAAAGCCTCGAGGGACAGCCTCGAGGGAAAGCCACAGATCCCTTGATCCACGTGACAGGAAGCGTGACACTACTGCTGCAGCTCGGGAGGAAAGCGCACGTGCATGCCCCCACTCGAGACGAGGCCTGACTCCCCTGGGGAGACTCAGAAGCACCCCAAGATCCATGGCAACACTGGAGAGGAATCCTCAGGTTCCGGCCCCGACTCCACACAAGGACTGAGGCCCCGGCATGGACGGGAGAGGAATCCCGAGAGGTCCCCTAGCAACTCGCATGGGGACTGGCCTTTCCTGAGGCCACCAGAGCGGGTCCCTGAGGTCCCCGCCGTAACTCGAGAAGACCTGCCGCAACTCGAGAAAATCCAGGAGGTTCTCCCCTCCAGGCGAGATGAGGCCCATTTCCGCTGAGGCGTCTCGAGGCTGATCACACCTCCCCTCTGGAACTTCGAAAGGGTCCTTCACACCCTTGGTGCAAATCAAGAAGTTCCCCGACCTAGCCGTCTCCACTCGAGAGGAATCACGAGGGTCCCGCCCACATCCAGAGGAGCCCCGTTTCCGCCTCGTAGCTCGAGATGAGGGATCCTTTCCCTGCTTCGTCGGGAAAGAGTTCCCGGCGTTCCCGTCGCATCTCAAGAGGAGGCCCTCTCAACAGGAAAGGCGAGAGGAACTCCAGGGTCGTGCCACCATTCCAAGAGTCCCCCAGATGTCTCAGTCCATTCCAGAGGAACCTCTTTTCCCTTCACCGGCTCATCTTTCACGCCGAGGATCGACTCACACCAAGGTGGCACGTGGCACAGCCCTGTGGGAAAGCCTCGTGGGAAAGCCTCGAGGGACAGCCTCGAGGGAAAGCCACAGATCCCTTGATCCACGTGACAGGAAGCGTGACACTACTGCTGCAGCTCGGGAGGAAAGCGCACGTGCATGCCCCCACTCGAGACGAGGCCTGACTCCCCTGGGGAGACTCAGAAGCACCCCAAGATCCATGGCAACACTGGAGAGGAATCCTCAGGTTCCGGCCCCGACTCCACACAAGGACTGAGGCCCCGGCATGGACGGGAGAGGAATCCCGAGAGGTCCCCTAGCAACTCGCATGGGGACTGGCCTTTCCTGAGGCCACCAGAGCGGGTCCCTGAGGTCCCCGCCGTAACTCGAGAAGACCTGCCGCAACTCGAGAAAATCCAGGAGGTTCTCCCCTCCAGGCGAGATGAGGCCCATTTCCGCTGAGGCGTCTCGAGGCTGAAAACACCTCACCTCTGGAACTTCGAAAGGGTCCTTCACACCCTTGGTGCAAATCAAGAAGTTCCCCGACCTAGCCGTCTCCACTCGAGAGGAATCACGAGGGTCCCGCCCACATCCAGAGGAGCCCCGTTTCCGCCTCGTAGCTCGAGATGAGGGATCCTTTCCCTGCTTCGTCGGGAAAGAGTTCCCGGCGTTCCCGTCGCATCTCAAGAGGAGGCCCTCTCAACAGGAACGGCGAGAGGAACTCCAGGGTCGTGCCACCATTCCAAGAGTCCCCCCAGATGTCTCAGTCCATTCCAGAGGAACCTCTTTTCCCTTCACCGGCTCGTCTTTCACGCCGAGGATCGACTCACACCAAGGTGGCACGTGGCACAGCCCTGTGGGAAAGCCTCGTGGGAAAGCCTCGAGGGACAGCCTCGAGGGAAAGCCACAGATCCCTTGATCCACGTGACAGGAAGCGTGACACTACTGCTGCAGCTCGGGAGGAAAGCGCACGTGCATGCCCCCACTCGAGACGAGGCCTGACTCCCCTGGGGAGACTCAGAAGCACCCCAAGATCCATGGCAACACTGGAGAGGAATCCTCAGGTTCCGGCCCCGACTCCACACAAGGACTGAGGCCCCGGCATGGACGGGAGAGGAATCCCGAGAGGTCCCCTAGCAACTCGCATGGGGACTGGCCTTTCCTGAGGCCACCAGAGCGGGTCCCTGAGGTCCCCGCCGTAACTCGAGAAGACCTGCCGCAACTCGAGAAAATCCAGGAGGTTCTCCCCTCCAGGCGACATGAGGCCCATTTCCGCTGAGGCGTCTCGAGGCTGATCACACCTCCCCTCTGGAACTTCGAAAGGGTCCTTCACACCCTTGGTGCAAATCAAGAAGTTCCCCGACCTAGCCGTCTCCACTCGAGAGGAATCACGAGGGTCCCGCCCACATCCAGAGGAGCCCCGTTTCCGCCTCGTAGCTCGAGATGAGGGATCCTTTCCCTGCTTCGTCGGGAAAGAGTTCCCGGCGTTCCCGTCGCATCTCAAGAGGAGGCCCTCTCAACAGGAACGGCGAGAGGAACTCCAGGGTCGTGCCACCATTCCAAGAGTCCCCCAGATGTCTCAGTCCATTCCAGAGGAACCTCTTTTCCCTTCACCGGCTCGTCTTTCACGCCGAGGATCGACTCACACCAAGGTGGCACGTGGCACAGCCCTGTGGGAAAGCCTCGTGGGAAAGCCTCGAGGGACAGCCTCGAGGGAAAGCCACAGATCCCTTGATCCACGTGACAGGAAGCGTGACACTACTGCTGCAGCTCGGGAGGAAAGCGCACGTGCATGCCCCCACTCGAGACGAGGCCTGACTCCCCTGGGGAGACTCAGAAGCACCCCAAGATCCATGGCAACACTGGAGAGGAATCCTCAGGTTCCGGCCCCGACTCCACACAAGGACTGAGGCCCCGGCATGGACGGGAGAGGAATCCCGAGAGGTCCCCTAGCAACTCGCATGGGGACTGGCCTTTCCTGAGGCCACCAGAGCGGGTCCCTGAGGTCCCCGCCGTAACTCGAGAAGACCTGCCGCAACTCGAGAAAATCCAGGAGGTTCTCCCCTCCAGGCGACATGAGGCCCATTTCCGCTGAGGCGTCTCGAGGCTGATCACACCTCCCCTCTGGAACTTCGAAAGGGTCCTTCACACCCTTGGTGCAAATCAAGAAGTTCCCCGACCTAGCCGTCTCCACTCGAGAGGAATCACGAGGGTCCCGCCCACATCCAGAGGAGCCCCGTTTCCGCCTCGTAGCTCGAGATGAGGGATCCTTTCCCTGCTTCGTCGGGAAAGAGTTCCCGGCGTTCCCGTCGCATCTCAAGAGGAGGCCCTCTCAACAGGAACGGCGAGAGGAACTCCAGGGTCGTGCCACCATTCCAAGAGTCCCCCAGATGTCTCAGTCCATTCCAGAGGAACCTCTTTTCCCTTCACCGGCTCGTCTTTCACGCCGAGGATCGACTCACACCAAGGTGGCACGTGGCACAGCCCTGTGGGAAAGCCTCGTGGGAAAGCCTCGAGGGACAGCCTCGAGGGAAAGCCACAGATCCCTTGATCCACGTGACAGGAAGCGTGACACTACTGCTGCAGCTCGGGAGGAAAGCGCACGTGCATGCCCCCACCCGAGACGAGGCCTGACTCCCCTGGGGAGACTCAGAAGCACCCCAAGATCCATGGCAACACTGGAGAGGAATCCTCAGGTTCCGGCCCCGACTCCACACAAGGACTGAGGCCCCGGCATGGACGGGAGAGGAATCCCGAGAGGTCCCCTAGCAACTCGCACGGGGACTGGCCTTTCCTGAGGCCACCAGAGCGGGTCCCTGAGGTCCCCGCCGTAACTCGAGAAGACCTGCCGCAACTCGAGAAAATCCAGGAGGTTCTCCCCTCCAGGCGAGATGAGGCCCATTTCCGCTGAGGCGTCTCGAGGCTGATCACACCTCCCCTCTGGAACTTCGAAAGGGTCCTTCACACCCTTGGTGCAAATCAAGAAGTTCCCCGACCTAGCCGTCTCCACTCGAGAGGAATCACGAGGGTCCCGCCCACATCCAGAGGAGCCCCGTTTCCGCCTCGTAGCTCGAGATGAGGGATCCTTTCCCTGCTTCGTCGGGAAAGAGTTCCCGGCGTTCCCGTCGCATCTCAAGAGGAGGCCCTCTCAACAGGAACGGCGAGAGGAACTCCAGGGTCGTGCCACCATTCCAAGAGTCCCCCAGATGTCTCAGTCCATTCCAGAGGAACCTCTTTTCCCTTCACCGGCTCGTCTTTCACGCCGAGGATCGACTCACACCAAGGTGGCACGTGGCACAGCCCTGTGGGAAAGCCTCGTGGGAAAGCCTCGAGGGACAGCCTCGAGGGAAAGCCACAGATCCCTTGATCCACGTGACAGGAAGCGTGACACTACTGCTGCAGCTCGGGAGGAAAGCGCACGTGCATGCCCCCACTCGAGACGAGGCCTGACTCCCCTGGGGAGACTCAGAAGCACCCCAAGATCCATGGCAACACTGGAGAGGAATCCTCAGGTTCCGGCCCCGACTCCACACAAGGACTGAGGCCCCGGCATGGACGGGAGAGGAATCCCGAGAGGTCCCCTAGCAACTCGCATGGGGACTGGCCTTTCCTGAGGCCACCAGAGCGGGTCCCTGAGGTCCCCGCCGTAACTCGAGAAGACCTGCCGCAACTCGAGAAAATCCAGGAGGTTCTCCCCTCCAGGCGAGATGAGGCCCATTTCCGCTGAGGCGTCTCGAGGCTGATCACACCTCCCCTCTGGAACTTCGAAAGGGTCCTTCACACCCTTGGTGCAAATCAAGAAGTTCCCCGACCTAGCCGTCTCCACTCGAGAGGAATCACGAGGGTCCCGCCCACATCCAGAGGAGCCTCGTTTCCGCCTCGTAGCTCGAGATGAGGGATCCTTTCCCTGCTTCGTCGGGAAAGAGTTCCCGGCGTTCCCGTCGCATCTCAAGAGGAGGCCCTCTCAACAGGAACGGCGAGAGGAACTCCAGGGTCGTGCCACCATTCCAAGAGTCCCCCAGATGTCTCAGTCCATTCCAAAGGAACCTCTTTTCCCTTCAGCGGCTCGTCTTTCACGCCGAGGATCGACTCACACCAAGGTGGCACGTGGCACAGCCCTGTGGGAAAGCCTCGTGGGAAAGCCTCGAGGGACAGCCTCGAGGGAAAGCCACAGATCCCTTGATCCACGTGACAGGAAGCGTGACACTACTGCTGCAGCTCGGGAGGAAAGCGCACGTTCATGCCCCCACTCGAGACGAGGCCTGACTCCCCTGGGGAGACTCAGAAGCACCCCAAGATCCATGGCAACACTGGAGAGGAATCCTCAGGTTCCGGCCCCGACTCCACACAAGGACTGAGGCCCCGGCATGGACGGGAGAGGAATCCCGAGAGGTCCCCTAGCAACTCGCATGGGGACTGGCCTTTCCTGAGGCCACCAGAGCGGGTCCCTGAGGTCCCCGCCGTAACTCGAGAAGACCTGCCGCAACTCGAGAAAATCCAGGAGGTTCTCCCCTCCAGGCGAGATGAGGCCCATTTCCGCTGAGGCGTCTCGAGGCTGATCACACCTCCCCTCTGGAACTTCGAAAGGGTCCTTCACACCCTTGGTGCAAATCAAGAAGTTCCCCGACCTAGCCGTCTCCACTCGAGAGGAATCACGAGGGTCCCGCCCACATCCAGAGGAGCCCCGTTTCCGCCTCGTAGCTCGAGATGAGGGATCCTTTCCCTGCTTCGTCGGGAAAGAGTTCCCGGCGTTCCCGTCGCATCTCAAGAGGAGGCCCTCTCAACAGGAAAGGCGAGAGGAACTCCAGGGTCGTGCCACCATTCCAAGAGTCCCCCAGATGTCTCAGTCCATTCCAGAGGAACCTCTTTTCCCTTCACCGGCTCATCTTTCACGCCGAGGATCGACTCACACCAAGGTGGCACGTGGCACAGCCCTGTGGGAAAGCCTCGTGGGAAAGCCTCGAGGGACAGCCTCGAGGGAAAGCCACAGATCCCTTGATCCACGTGACAGGAAGCGTGACACTACTGCTGCAGCTCGGGAGGAAAGCGCACGTGCATGCCCCCACTCGAGACGAGGCCTGACTCCCCTGGGGAGACTCAGAAGCACCCCAAGATCCATGGCAACACTGGAGAGGAATCCTCAGGTTCCGGCCCCGACTCCACACAAGGACTGAGGCCCCGGCATGGACGGGAGAGGAATCCCGAGAGGTCCCCTAGCAACTCGCATGGGGACTGGCCTTTCCTGAGGCCACCAGAGCGGGTCCCTGAGGTCCCCGCCGTAACTCGAGAAGACCTGCCGCAACTCGAGAAAATCCAGGAGGTTCTCCCCTCCAGGCGAGATGAGGCCCATTTCCGCTGAGGCGTCTCGAGGCTGAAAACACCTCACCTCTGGAACTTCGAAAGGGTCCTTCACACCCTTGGTGCAAATCAAGAAGTTCCCCGACCTAGCCGTCTCCACTCGAGAGGAATCACGAGGGTCCCGCCCACATCCAGAGGAGCCCCGTTTCCGCCTCGTAGCTCGAGATGAGGGATCCTTTCCCTGCTTCGTCGGGAAAGAGTTCCCGGCGTTCCCGTCGCATCTCAAGAGGAGGCCCTCTCAACAGGAACGGCGAGAGGAACTCCAGGGTCGTGCCACCATTCCAAGAGTCCCCCAGATGTCTCAGTCCATTCCAGAGGAACCTCTTTTCCCTTCACCGGCTCGTCTTTCACGCCGAGGATCGACTCACACCAAGGTGGCACGTGGCACAGCCCTGTGGGAAAGCCTCGTGGGAAAGCCTCGAGGGACAGCCTCGAGGGAAAGCCACAGATCCCTTGATCCACGTGACAGGAAGCGTGACACTACTGCTGCAGCTCGGGAGGAAAGCGCACGTGCATGCCCCCACTCGAGACGAG
Organism: Budorcas taxicolor; assembly: GCF_023091745.1. Classification (NCBI taxonomy): domain Eukaryota; kingdom Metazoa; phylum Chordata; class Mammalia; order Artiodactyla; family Bovidae; genus Budorcas; species Budorcas taxicolor. The sequence goes on from NW_026292401.1 coordinate 62,574, forward strand.
GCCTGACTCCCCTGGGGAGACTCAGAAGCACCCCAAGATCCATGGCAACACTGGAGAGGAATCCTCAGGTTCCGGCCCCGACTCCACACAAGGACTGAGGCCCCGGCATGGACGGGAGAGGAATCCCGAGAGGTCCCCTAGCAACTCGCATGGGGACTGGCCTTTCCTGAGGCCACCAGAGCGGGTCCCTGAGGTCCCCGCCGTAACTCGAGAAGACCTGCCGCAACTCGAGAAAATCCAGGAGGTTCTCCCCTCCAGGCGAGATGAGGCCCATTTCCGCTGAGGCGTCTCGAGGCTGATCACACCTCCCCTCTGGAACTTCGAAAGGGTCCTTCACACCCTTGGTGCAAATCAAGAAGTTCCCCGACCTAGCCGTCTCCACTCGAGAGGAATCACGAGGGTCCCGCCCACATCCAGAGGAGCCCCGTTTCCGCCTCGTAGCTCGAGATGAGGGATCCTTTCCCTGCTTCGTCGGGAAAGAGTTCCCGGCGTTCCCGTCGCATCTCAAGAGGAGGCCCTCTCAACAGGAACGGCGAGAGGAACTCCAGGGTCGTGCCACCATTCCAAGAGTCCCCCAGATGTCTCAGTCCATTCCAGAGGAACCTCTTTTCCCTTCACCGGCTCGTCTTTCACGCCGAGGATCGACTCACACCAAGGTGGCACGTGGCACAGCCCTGTGGGAAAGCCTCGTGGGAAAGCCTCGAGGGACAGCCTCGAGGGAAAGCCACAGATCCCTTGATCCACGTGACAGGAAGCGTGACACTACTGCTGCAGCTCGGGAGGAAAGCGCACGTGCATGCCCCCACTCGAGACGAGGCCTGACTCCCCTGGGGAGACTCAGAAGCACCCCAAGATCCATGGCAACACTGGAGAGGAATCCTCAGGTTCCGGCCCCGACTCCACACAAGGACTGAGGCCCCGGCATGGACGGGAGAGGAATCCCGAGAGGTCCCCTAGCAACTCGCATGGGGACTGGCCTTTCCTGAGGCCACCAGAGCGGGTCCCTGAGGTCCCCGCCGTAACTCGAGAAGACCTGCCGCAACTCGAGAAAATCCAGGAGGTTCTCCCCTCCAGGCGAGATGAGGCCCATTTCCGCTGAGGCGTCTCGAGGCTGATCACACCTCCCCTCTGGAACTTCGAAAGGGTCCTTCACACCCTTGGTGCAAATCAAGAAGTTCCCCGACCTAGCCGTCTCCACTCGAGAGGAATCACGAGGGTCCCGCCCACATCCAGAGGAGCCCCGTTTCCGCCTCGTAGCTCGAGATGAGGGATCCTTTCCCTGCTTCGTCGGGAAAGAGTTCCCGGCGTTCCCGTCGCATCTCAAGAGGAGGCCCTCTCAACAGGAACGGCGAGAGGAACTCCAGGGTCGTGCCACCATTCCAAGAGTCCCCCAGATGTCTCAGTCCATTCCAGAGGAACCTCTTTTCCCTTCACCGGCTCGTCTTTCACGCCGAGGATCGACTCACACCAAGGTGGCACGTGGCACAGCCCTGTGGGAAAGCCTCGTGGGAAAGCCTCGAGGGACAGCCTCGAGGGAAAGCCACAGATCCCTTGATCCACGTGACAGGAAGCGTGACACTACTGCTGCAGCTCGGGAGGAAAGCGCACGTGCATGCCCCCACTCGAGACGAGGCCTGACTCCCCTGGTGAGACTCAGAAGCACCCCAAGATCCATGGCAACACTGGAGAGGAATCCTCAGGTTCCGGCCCCGACTCCACACAAGGACTGAGGCCCCGGCATGGACGGGAGAGGAATCCCGAGAGGTCCCCTAGCAACTCGCATGGGGACTGGCCTTTCCTGAGGCCACCAGAGCGGGTCCCTGAGGTCCCCGCCGTAACTCGAGAAGACCTACCGCAACTCGAGAAAATCCAGGAGGTTCTCCCCTCCAGGCGAGATGAGGCCCATTTCCGCTGAGGCGTCTCGAGGCTGATCACACCTCCCCTCTGGAACTTCGAAAGGGTCCTTCACACCCTTGGTGCAAATCAAGAAGTTCCCCGACCTAGCCGTCTCCACTCGAGAGGAATCACGAGGGTCCCGCCCACATCCAGAGGAGCCCCGTTTCCGCCTCGTAGCTCGAGATGAGGGATCCTTTCCCTGCTTCGTCGGGAAAGAGTTCCCGGCGTTCCCGTCGCATCTCAAGAGGAGGCCCTCTCAACAGGAACGGCGAGAGGAACTCCAGGGTCGTGCCACCATTCCAAGAGTCCCCCAGATGTCTCAGTCCATTCCAGAGGAACCTCTTTTCCCTTCACCGGCTCGTCTTTCACGCCGAGGATCGACTCACACCAAGGTGGCACGTGGCACAGCCCTGTGGGAAAGCCTCGTGGGAAAGCCTCGAGGGACAGCCTCGAGGGAAAGCCACAGATCCCTTGATCCACGTGACAGGAAGCGTGACACTACTGCTGCAGCTCGGGAGGAAAGCGCACGTGCATGCCCCCACTCGAGACGAGGCCTGACTCCCCTGGGGAGACTCAGAAGCACCCCAAGATCCATGGCAACACTGGAGAGGAATCCTCAGGTTCCGGCCCCGACTCCACACAAGGACTGAGGCCCCGGCATGGACGGGAGTGGAATCCCGAGAGGTCCCCTAGCAACTCGCATGGGGACTGGCCTTTCCTGAGGCCACCAGAGCGGGTCCCTGAGGTCCCCGCTGTAACTCGAGAAGACCTGCCGCAACTCGAGAAAATCCAGGAGGTTCTCCCCTCCAGGCGAGATGAGGCCCATTTCCGCTGAGGCGTCTCGAGGCTGATCACACCTCCCCTCTGGAACTTCGAAAGGGTCCTTCACACCCTTGGTGCAAATCAAGAAGTTCCCCGACCTAGCCGTCTCCACTCGAGAGGAATCACGAGGGTCCCGCCCACATCCAGAGGAGCCCCGTTTCCGCCTCGTAGCTCGAGATGAGGGATCCTTTCCCTGCTTCGTCGGGAAAGAGTTCCCGGCGTTCCCGTCGCATCTCAAGAGGAGGCCCTCTCAACAGGAACGGCGAGAGGAACTCCAGGGTCGTGCCACCATTCCAAGAGTCCCCCAGATGTCTCAGTCCATTCCAGAGGAACCTCTTTTCCCTTCACCGGCTCGTCTTTCACGCCGAGGATCGACTCACACCAAGGTGGCACGTGGCACAGCCCTGTGGGAAAGCCTCGTGGGAAAGCCTCGAGGGACAGCCTCGAGGGAAAGCCACAGATCCCTTGATCCACGTGACAGGAAGCGTGACACTACTGCTGCAGCTCGGGAGGAAAGCGCACGTGCATGCCCCCACTCGAGACGAGGCCTGACTCCCCTGGGGAGACTCAGAAGCACCCCAAGATCCATGGCAACACTGGAGAGGAATCCTCAGGTTCCGGCCCCGACTCCACACAAGGACTGAGGCCCCGGCATGGACGGGAGAGGAATCCCGAGAGGTCCCCTAGCAACTCGCATGGGGACTGGCCTTTCCTGAGGCCACCAGAGCGGGTCCCTGAGGTCCCCGCCGTAACTCGAGAAGACCTGCCGCAACTCGAGAAAATCCAGGAGGTTCTCCCCTCCAGGCGAGATGAGGCCCATTTCCGCTGAGGCGTCTCGAGGCTGATCACACCTCCCCTCTGGAACTTCGAAAGGGTCCTTCACACCCTTGGTGCAAATCAAGAAGTTCCCCGACCTAGCCGTCTCCACTCGAGAGGAATCACGAGGGTCCCGCCCACATCCAGAGGAGCCCCGTTTCCGCCTCGTAGCTCGAGATGAGGGATCCTTTCCCTGCTTCGTCGGGAAAGAGTTCCCGGCGTTCCCGTCGCATCTCAAGAGGAGGCCCTCTCAACAGGAACGGCGAGAGGAACTCCAGGGTCGTGCCACCATTCCAAGAGTCCCCCAGATGTCTCAGTCCATTCCAGAGGAACCTCTTTTCCCTTCACCGGCTCGTCTTTCACGCCGAGGATCGACTCACACCAAGGTGGCACGTGGCACAGCCCTGTGGGAAAGCCTCGTGGGAAAGCCTCGAGGGACAGCCTCGAGGGAAAGCCACAGATCCCTTGATCCACGTGACAGGAAGCGTGACACTACTGCTGCAGCTCGGGAGGAAAGCGCACGTGCATGCCCCCACTCGAGACGAGGCCTGACTCCCCTGGGGAGACTCAGAAGCACCCCAAGATCCATGGCAACACTGGAGAGGAATCCTCAGGTTCCGGCCCCGACTCCACACAAGGACTGAGGCCCCGGCATGGACGGGAGAGGAATCCCGAGAGGTCCCCTAGCAACTCGCATGGGGACTGGCCTTTCCTGAGGCCACCAGAGCGGGTCCCTGAGGTCCCCGCCGTAACTCGAGAAGACCTGCCGCAACTCGAGAAAATCCAGGAGGTTCTCCCCTCCAGGCGAGATGAGGCCCATTTCCGCTGAGGCGTCTCGAGGCTGATCACACCTCCCCTCTGGAACTTCGAAAGGGTCCTTCACACCCTTGGTGCAAATCAAGAAGTTCCCCGACCTAGCCGTCTCCACTCGAGAGGAATCACGAGGGTCCCGCCCACATCCAGAGGAGCCCCGTTTCCGCCTCGTAGCTCGAGATGAGGGATCCTTTCCCTGCTTCGTCGGGAAAGAGTTCCCGGCGTTCCCGTCGCATCTCAAGAGGAGGCCCTCTCAACAGGAACGGCGAGAGGAACTCCAGGGTCGTGCCACCATTCCAAGAGTCCCCCAGATGTCTCAGTCCATTCCAGAGGAACCTCTTTTCCCTTCAGCGGCTCGTCTTTCACGCCGAGGATCGACTCACACCAAGGTGGCACGTGGCACAGCCCTGTGGGAAAGCCTCGTGGGAAAGCCTCGAGGGACAGCCTCGAGGGAAAGCCACAGATCCCTTGATCCACGTGACAGGAAGCGTGACACTACTGCTGCAGCTCGGGAGGAAAGCGCACGTGCATGCCCCCACTCGAGACGAGGCCTGACTCCCCTGGGGAGACTCAGAAGCACCCCAAGATCCATGGCAACACTGGAGAGGAATCCTCAGGTTCCGGCCCCGACTCCACACAAGGACTGAGGCCCCGGCATGGACGGGAGAGGAATCCCGAGAGGTCCCCTAGCAACTCGCATGGGGACTGGCCTTTCCTGAGGCCACCAGAGCGGGTCCCTGAGGTCCCCGCCGTAACTCGAGAAGACCTGCCGCAACTCGAGAAAATCCAGGAGGTTCTCCCCTCCAGGCGAGATGAGGCCCATTTCCGCTGAGGCATCTCGAGGCTGATCACACCTCCCCTCTGGAACTTCGAAAGGGTCCTTCACACCCTTGGTGCAAATCAAGAAGTTCCCCGACCTAGCCGTCTCCACTCGAGAGGAATCACGAGGGTCCCGCCCACATCCAGAGGAGCCCCGTTTCCGCCTCGTAGCTCGAGATGAGGGATCCTTTCCCTGCTTCGTCGGGAAAGAGTTCCCGGCGTTCCCGTCGCATCTCAAGAGGAGGCCCTCTCAACAGGAACGGCGAGAGGAACTCCAGGGTCGTGCCACCATTCCAAGAGTCCCCCAGATGTCTCAGTCCATTCCAGAGGAACCTCTTTTCCCTTCACCGGCTCGTCTTTCACGCCGAGGATCGACTCACACCAAGGTGGCACGTGGCACAGCCCTGTGGGAAAGCCTCGTGGGAAAGCCTCGAGGGACAGCCTCGAGGGAAAGCCACAGATCCCTTGATCCACGTGACAGGAAGCGTGACACTACTGCTGCAGCTCGGGAGGAAAGCGCACGTGCATGCCCCCACTCGAGACGAGGCCTGACTCCCCTGGGGAGACTCAGAAGCACCCCAAGATCCATGGCAACACTGGAGAGGAATCCTCAGGTTCCGACCCCGACTCCACACAAGGACTGAGGCCCCGGCATGGACGGGAGAGGAATCCCGAGAGGTCCCCTAGCAACTCGCATGGGGACTGGCCTTTCCTGAGGCCACCAGAGCGGGTCCCTGAGGTCCCCGCCGTAACTCGAGAAGACCTGCCGCAACTCGAGAAAATCCAGGAGGTTCTCCCCTCCAGGCGAGATGAGGCCCATTTCCGCTGAGGCGTCTCGAGGCTGATCACACCTCCCCTCTGGAACTTCGAAAGGGTCCTTCACACCCTTGGTGCAAATCAAGAAGTTCCCCGACCTAGCCGTCTCCACTCGAGAGGAATCACGAGGGTCCCGCCCACATCCAGAGGAGCCCCGTTTCCGCCTCGTAGCTCGAGATGAGGGATCCTTTCCCTGCTTCGTCGGGAAAGAGTTCCCGGCGTTCCCGTCGCATCTCAAGAGGAGGCCCTCTCAACAGGAACGGCGAGAGGAACTCCAGGGTCGTGCCACCATTCCAAGAGTCCCCCAGATGTCTCAGTCCATTCCAGAGGAACCTCTTTTCCCTTCACCGGCTCGTCTTTCACGCCGAGGATCGACTCACACCAAGGTGGCACGTGGCACAGCCCTGTGGGAAAGCCTCGTGGGAAAGCCTCGAGGGACAGCCTCGAGGGAAAGCCACAGATCCCTTGATCCACGTGACAGGAAGCGTGACACTACTGCTGCAGCTCGGGAGGAAAGCGCACGTGCATGCCCCCACTCGAGACGAGGCCTGACTCCCCTGGGGAGACTCAGAAGCACCCCAAGATCCATGGCAACACTGGAGAGGAATCCTCAGGTTCCGGCCCCGACTCCACACAAGGACTGAGGCCCCGGCATGGACGGGAGAGGAATCCCGAGAGGTCCCCTAGCAACTCGCATGGGGACTGGCCTTTCCTGAGGCCACCAGAGCGGGTCCCTGAGGTCCCCGCCGTAACTCGAGAAGACCTGCCGCAACTCGAGAAAATCCAGGAGGTTCTCCCCTCCAGGCGAGATGAGGCCCATTTCCGCTGAGGCGTCTCGAGGCTGATCACACCTCCCCTCTGGAACTTCGAAAGGGTCCTTCACACCCTTGGTGCAAATCAAGAAGTTCCCCGACCTAGCCGTCTCCACTCGAGAGGAATCACGAGGGTCCCGCCCACATCCAGAGGAGCCTCGTTTCCGCCTCGTAGCTCGAGATGAGGGATCCTTTCCCTGCTTCGTCGGGAAAGAGTTCCCGGCGTTCCCGTCGCATCTCAAGAGGAGGCCGTCTCAACAGGAACGGCGAGAGGAACTCCAGGGTCGTGCCACCATTCCAAGAGTCCCCCAGATGTCTCAGTCCATTCCAGAGGAACCTCTTTTCCCTTCACCGGCTCGTCTTTCACGCCGAGGATCGACTCACACCAAGGTGGCACGTGGCACAGCCCTGTGGGAAAGCCTCGTGGGAAAGCCTCGAGGGACAGCCTCGAGGGAAATCCACAGATCCCTTGATCCACGTGACAGGAAGCGTGACACTACTGCTGCAGCTCGGGAGGAAAGCGCACGTGCATGCCCCCACTCGAGACGAGGCCTGACTCCCCTGGGGAGACTCAGAAGCACCCCAAGATCCATGGCAACACTGGAGAGGAATCCTCAGGTTCCGGCCCCGACTCCACACAAGGACTGAGGCCCCGGCATGGACGGGAGAGGAATCCCGAGAGGTCCCCTAGCAACTCGCATGGGGACTGGCCTTTCCTGAGGCCACCAGAGCGGGTCCCTGAGGTCCCCGCCGTAACTCGAGAAGACCTGCCGCAACTCGAGAAAATCCAGGAGGTTCTCCCCTCCAGGCGAGATGAGGCCCATTTCCGCTGAGGCGTCTCGAGGCTGATCACACCTCCCCTCTGGAACTTCGAAAGGGTCCTTCACACCCTTGGTGCAAATCAAGAAGTTCCCCGACTTAGCCGTCTCCACTCGAGAGGAATCACGAGGGTCCCGCCCACATCCAGAGGAGCCCCGTTTCCGCCTCGTAGCTCGAGATGAGGGATCCTTTCCCTGCTTCGTCGGGAAAGAGTTCCCGGCGTTCCCGTCGCATCTCAAGAGGAGGCCCTCTCAACAGGAACGGCGAGAGGAACTCCAGGGTCGTGCCACCATTCCAAGAGTCCCCCAGATGTCTCAGTCCATTCCAGAGGAACCTCTTTTCCCTTCACCGGCTCGTCTTTCACGCCGAGGATCGACTCACACCAAGGTGGCACGTGGCACAGCCCTGTGGGAAAGCCTCGTGGGAAAGCCTCGAGGGACAGCCTCGAGGGAAAGCCACAGATCCCTTGATCCACGTGACAGGAAGCGTGACACTACTGCTGCAGCTCGGGAGGAAAGCGCACGTGCATGCCCCCACTCGAGACGAGGCCTGATTCCCCTGGGGAGACTCAGAAGCACCCCAAGATCCATGGCAACACTGGAGAGGAATCCTCAGGTTCCGGCCCCGACTCCACACAAGGACTGAGGCCCCGGCATGGACGGGAGAGGAATCCCGAGAGGTCCCCTAGCAACTCGCATGGGGACTGGCCTTTCCTGAGGCCAACAGAGCGGGTCCCTGAGGTCCCCGCCGTAACTCGAGAAGACCTGCCGCAACTCGAGAAAATCCAGGAGGTTCTCCCCTCCAGGCGAGATGAGGCCCATTTCCGCTGAGGCGTCTCGAGGCTGATCACACCTCCCCTCTGGAACTTCGAAAGGGTCCTTCACACCCTTGGTGCAAATCAAGAAGTTCCCCGACCTAGCCGTCTCCACTCGAGAGGAATCACGAGGGTCCCGCCCACATCCAGAGGAGCCCCGTTTCCGCCTCGTAGCTCGAGATGAGGGATCCTTTCCCTGCTTCGTCGGGAAAGAGTTCCCGGCGTTCCCGTCGCATCTCAAGAGGAGGCCCTCTCAACAGGAACGGCGAGAGGAACTCCAGGGTCGTGCCACCATTCCAAGAGTCCCCCAGATGTCTCAGTCCATTCCAGAGGAACCTCTTTTCCCTTCACCGGCTCGTCTTTCACGCCGAGGATCGACTCACACCAAGGTGGCACGTGGCACAGCCCTGTGGGAAAGCCTCGTGGGAAAGCCTCGAGGGACAGCCTCGAGGGAAAGCCACAGATCCCTTGATCCACGTGACAGGAAGCGTGACACTACTGCTGCAGCTCGGGAGGAAAGCGCACGTGCATGCCCCCACTCGAGACGAGGCCTGACTCCCCTGGGGAGACTCAGAAGCACCCCAAGATCCATGGCAACACTGGAGAGGAATCCTCAGGTTCCGGCCCCGACTCCACACAAGGACTGAGGCCCCGGCATGGACGGGAGAGGAATCCCGAGAGGTCCCCTAGCAACTCGCATGGGGACTGGCCTTTCCTGAGGCCACCAGAGCGGGTCCCTGAGGTCCCCGCCGTAACTCGAGAAGACCTGCCGCAACTCGAGAAAATCCAGGAGGTTCTCCCCTCCAGGCGAGATGAGGCCCATTTCCGCTGAGGCGTCTCCAGGCTGATCACACCTCCCCTCTGGAACTTCGAAAGGGTCCTTCACACCCTTGGTGCAAATCAAGAAGTTCCCCGACCTAGCCGTCTCCACTCGAGAGGAATCACGAGGGTCCCGCCCACATCCAGAGGAGCCCCGTTTCCGCCTCGTAGCTCGAGATGAGGGATCCTTTCCCTGCTTCGTCGGGAAAGAGTTCCCGGCGTTCCCGTCGCATCTCAAGAGGAGGCCCTCTCAACAGGAACGGCGAGAGGAACTCCAGGGTCGTGCCACCATTCCAAGAGTCCCCCAGATGTCTCAGTCCATTCCAGAGGAACCTCTTTTCCCTTCACCGGCTCGTCTTTCACGCCGAGGATCGACTCACACCAAGGTGGCACGTGGCACAGCCCTGTGGGAAAGCCTCGTGGGAAAGCCTCGAGGGACAGCCTCGAGGGAAAGCCACAGATCCCTTGATCCACGTGACAGGAAGCGTGACACTACTGCTGCAGCTCGGGAGGAAAGCGCACGTGCATGCCCCCACTCGAGACGAGGCCTGACTCCCCTGGGGAGACTCAGAAGCACCCCAAGATCCATGGCAACACTGGAGAGGAATCCTCAGGTTCCAGCCCCGACTCCACACAAGGACTGAGGCCCCGGCATGGACGGGAGAGGAATCCCGAGAGGTCCCCTAGCAACTCGCATGGGGACTGGCCTTTCCTGAGGCCACCAGAGCGGGTCCCTGAGGTCCCCGCCGTAACTCGAGAAGACCTGCCGCAACTCGAGAAAATCCAGGAGGTTCTCCCCTCCAGGCGAGATGAGGCCCATTTCCGCTGAGGCGTCTCGAGGCTGATCACACCTCCCCTCTGGAACTTCGAAAGGGTCCTTCACACCCTTGGTGCAAATCAAGAAGTTCCCCGACCTAGCCGTCTCCACTCGAGAGGAATCACGAGGGTCCCGCCCACATCCAGAGGAGCCCCGTTTCCGCCTCGTAGCTCGAGATGAGGGATCCTTTCCCTGCTTCGTCGGGAAAGAGTTCCCGGCGTTCCCGTCGCATCTCAAGAGGAGGCCCTCTCAACAGGAACGGCGAGAGGAACTCCAGGGTCGTGCCACCATTCCAAGAGTCCCCCAGATGTCTCAGTCCATTCCAGAGGAACCTCTTTTCCCTTCACCGGCTCGTCTTTCACGCCGAGGATCGACTCACACCAAGGTGGCACGTGGCACAGCCCTGTGGGAAAGCCTCGTGGGAAAGCCTCGAGGGACAGCCTCGAGGGAAAGCCACAGATCCCTTGATCCACGTGACAGGAAGCGTGACACTACTGCTGCAGCTCGGGAGGAAAGCGCACGTGCATGCCCCCACTCGAGACGAGGCCTGACTCCCCTGGGGAGACTCAGAAGCACCCCAAGATCCATGGCAACACTGGAGAGGAATCCTCAGGTTCCGGCCCCGACTCCACACAAGGACTGAGGCCCCGGCATGGACGGGAGAGGAATCCCGAGAGGTCCCCTAGCAACTCGCATGGGGACTGGCCTTTCCTGAGGCCAACAGAGCGGGTCCCTGAGGTCCCCGCCGTAACTCGAGAAGACCTGCCGCAACTCGAGAAAATCCAGGAGGTTCTCCCCTCCAGGCGACATGAGGCCCATTTCCGCTGAGGCGTCTCGAGGCTGATCACACCTCCCCTCTGGAACTTCGAAAGGGTCCTTCACACCCTTGGTGCAAATCAAGAAGTTCCCCGACCTAGCCGTCTCCACTCGAGAGGAATCACGAGGGTCCCGCCCACATCCAGAGGAGCCCCGTTTCCGCCTCGTAGCTCGAGATGAGGGATCCTTTCCCTGCTTCGTCGGGAAAGAGTTCCCGGCGTTCCCGTCGCATCTCAAGAGGAGGCCCTCTCAACAGGAACGGCGAGAGGAACTCCAGGGTCGTGCCACCATTCCAAGAGTCCCCCAGATGTCTCAGTCCATTCCAGAGGAACCTCTTTTCCCTTCACCGGCTCGTCTTTCAAGCCGAGGTCGACTCACACCAAGGTGGCACGTGGCACATCCCTGTGGGAAAGCCTCGTGGGAAAGCCTCGAGGGACAGCCTCGAGGGAAAGCCACAGATCCCTTGATCCACGTGACAGGAAGCGTGACACTACTGCTGCATCTCGGGAGGAAAGCGCACGTGCATGCCCCCACTCGAGACGAGGCCTGACTCCCCTGGGGAGACTCAGAAGCACCCCAAGATCCATGGCAACACTGGAGAGGAATCCTCAGGTTCCGGCCCCGACTCCACACAAGGACTGAGGCCCCGGCATGGACGGGAGAGGAATCCCGAGACGTCCCCTAGCAACTCGCACGGGGACTGGCCTTTCCTGAGGCCACCAGAGCGGGTCCCTGAGGTCCCCGCTGTAACTCGAGAAGACCTGCCGCAACTCGAGAAAATCCAGGAGGTTCTCCCCTCCAGGCGAGATGAGGCCCATTTCCGCTGAGGCGTCTCGAGGCTGATCACACCTCCCCTCTGGAACTTCGAAAGGGTCCTTCACACCCTTGGTGCAAATCAAGAAGTTCCCCGACCTAGCCGTCTCCACTCGAGAGGAATCACGAGGGTCCCGCCCACATCCAGAGGAGCCCCGTTTCCGCCTCGTAGCTCGAGATGAGGGATCCTTTCCCTGCTTCGTCGGGAAAGAGTTCCCGGCGTTCCCGTCGCATCTCAAGAGGAGGCCCTCTCAACAGGAACGGCGAGAGGAACTCCAGGGTCGTGCCACCATTCCAAGAGTCCCCCAGATGTCTCAGTCCATTCCAGAGGAACCTCTTTTCCCTTCACCGGCTCGTCTTTCACGCCGAGGATCGACTCACACCAAGGTGGCACGTGGCACAGCCCTGTGGGAAAGCCTCGTGGGAAAGCCTCGAGGGACAGCCTCGAGGGAAAGCCCCAGATCCCTTGATCCACGTGACAGGAAGCGTGACACTACTGCTGCAGCTCGGGAGGAAAGCGCACGTGCATGCCCCCACTCGAGACGAGGCCTGACTCCCCTGGGGAGACTCAGAAGCACCCCAAGATCCATGGCAACACTGGAGAGGAATCCTCAGGTTCCGGCCCCGACTCCACACAAGGACTGAGGCCCCGGCATGGACGGGAGAGGAATCCCGAGAGGTCCCCTAGCAACTCGCATGGGGACTGGCCTTTCCTGAGGCCACCAGAGCGGGTCCCTGAGGTCCCCGCCGTAACTCGAGAAGACCTGCCGCAACTCGAGAAAATCCAGGAGGTTCTCCCCTCCAGGCGAGATGAGGCCCATTTCCGCTGAGGCGTCTCGAGGCTGATCACACCTCCCCTCTGGAACTTCGAAAGGGTCCTTCACACCCTTGGTGCAAATCAAGAAGTTCCCCGACCTAGCCGTCTCCACTCGAGAGGAATCACGAGGGTCCCGCCCACATCCAGAGGAGCCCCGTTTCCGCCTCGTAGCTCGAGATGAGGGATCCTTTCCCTGCTTCGTCGGGAAAGAGTTCCCGGCGTTCCCGTCGCATCTCAAGAGGAGGCCCTCTCAACAGGAACGGCGAGAGGAACTCCAGGGTCGTGCCACCATTCCAAGAGTCCCCCAGATGTCTCAGTCCATTCCAGAGGAACCTCTTTTCCCTTCACCGGCTCGTCTTTCACGCCGAGGATCGACTCACACCAAGGTGGCACGTGGCACAGCCCTGTGGGAAAGCCTCGTGGGAAAGCCTCGAGGGACAGCCTCGAGGGAAAGCCACAGATCCCTTGATCCACGTGACAGGAAGCGTGACACTACTGCTGCAGCTCGGGAGGAAAGCGCACGTGCATGCCCCCACTCGAGACGAGGCCTGACTCCCCTGGGGAGACTCAGAAGCACCCCAAGATCCATGGCAACACTGGAGAGGAATCCTCAGGTTCCAGCCCCGACTCCACACAAGGACTGAGGCCCCGGCATGGACGGGAGAGGAATCCCGAGAGGTCCCCTAGCAACTCGCATGGGGACTGGCCTTTCCTGAGGCCACCAGAGCGGGTCCCTGAGGTCCCCGCCGTAACTCGAGAAGACCTGCCGCAACTCGAGAAAATCCAGGAGGTTCTCCCCTCCAGGCGAGATGAGGCCCATTTCCGCTGAGGCGTCTCGAGGCTGATCACACCTCCCCTCTGGAACTTCGAAAGGGTCCTTCACACCCTTGGTGCAAATCAAGAAGTTCCCCGACCTAGCCGTCTCCACTCGAGAGGAATCACGAGGGTCCCGCCCACATCCAGAGGAGCCCCGTTTCCGCCTCGTAGCTCGAGATGAGGGATCCTTTCCCTGCTTCGTCGGGAAAGAGTTCCCGGCGTTCCCGTCGCATCTCAAGAGGAGGCCCTCTCAACAGGAACGGCGAGAGGAACTCCAGGGTCGTGCCACCATTCCAAGAGTCCCCCAGATGTCTCAGTCCATTCCAGAGGAACCTCTTTTCCCTTCACCGGCTCGTCTTTCACGCCGAGGATCGACTCACACCAAGGTGGCACGTGGCACAGCCCTGTGGGAAAGCCTCGTGGGAAAGCCTCGAGGGACAGCCTCGAGGGAAAGCCACAGATCCCTTGATCCACGTGACAGGAAGCGTGACACTACTGCTGCAGCTCGGGAGGAAAGCGCACGTGCATGCCCCCACTCGAGACGAGGCCTGACTCCCCTGGGGAGACTCAGAAGCACCCCAAGATCCATGGCAACACTGGAGAGGAATCCTCAGGTTCCGGCCCCGACTCCACACAAGGACTGAGGCCCCGGCATGGACGGGAGAGGAATCCCGAGAGGGCCCCTAGCAACTCGCATGGAGACTGGCCTTTCCTGAGGCCACCAGAGCGGGTCCCTGAGGTCCCCGCCGTAACTCGAGAAGACCTGCCGCAACTCGAGAAAAATCCAGGAGGTTCTCCCCTCCAGGCGAGATGAGGCCCATTTCCGCTGAGGCGTCTCGAGGCTGATCACACCTCCCCTCTGGAACTTCGAAAGGGTCCTTCACACCCTTGGTGCAAATCAAGAAGTTCCCCGACCTAGCCGTCTCCACTCGAGAGGAATCACGAGGGTCCCGCCCACATCCAGAGGAGCCCCGTTTCCGCCTCGTAGCTCGAGATGAGGGATCCTTTCCCTGCTTCGTCGGGAAAGAGTTCCCGGCGTTCCCGTCGCATCTCAAGAGGAGGCCCTCTCAACAGGAACGGCGAGAGGAACTCCAGGGTCGTGCCACCATTCCAAGAGTCCCCAGATGTCTCAGTCCATTCCAGAGGAACCTCTTTTCCCTTCACCGGCTCGTCTTTCACGCCGAGGATCGACTCACACCAAGGTGGCACGTGGCACAGCCCTGTGGGAAAGCCTCGTGGGAAAGCCTCGAGGGACAGCCTCGAGGGAAAGCCACAGATCCCTTGATCCACGTGACAGGAAGCGTGACACTACTGCTGCAGCTCGGGAGGAAAGCGCACGTGCATGCCCCCACTCGAGACGAGGCCTGACTCCCCTGGGGAGACTCAGAAGCACCCCAAGATCCATGGCAACACTGGAGAGGAATCCTCAGGTTCCGGCCCCGACTCCACACAAGGACTGAGGCCCCGGCATGGACGGGAGAGGAATCCCGAGAGGTCCCCTAGCAACTCGCATGGGGACTGGCCTTTCCTGAGGCCACCAGAGCGGGTCCCTGAGGTCCCCGCCGTAACTCGAGAAGACCTGCCGCAACTCGAGAAAATCCAGGAGGTTCTCCCCTCCAGGCGAGATGAGGCCCATTTCCGCTGAGGCGTCTCGAGGCTGATCACACCTCCCCTCTGGAACTTCGAAAGGGTCCTTCACACCCTTGGTGCAAATCAAGAAGTTCCCCGACCTAGCCGTCTCCACTCGAGAGGAATCACGAGGGTCCCGCCCACATCCAGAGGAGCCCCGTTTCCGCCTCGTAGCTCGAGATGAGGGATCCTTTCCCTGCTTCGTCGGGAAAGAGTTCCCGGCGTTCCCGTCGCATCTCAAGAGGAGGCCCTCTCAACAGGAACGGCGAGAGGAACTCCAGGGTCGTGCCACCATTCCAAGAGTCCCCCAGATGTCTCAGTCCATTCCAGAGGAACCTCTTTTCCCTTCACCGGCTCGTCTTTCACGCCGAGGATCGACTCACACCAAGGTGGCACGTGGCACAGCCCTGTGGGAAAGCCTCGTGGGAAAGCCTCGAGGGACAGCCTCGAGGGAAAGCCACAGATCCCTTGATCCACGTGACAGGAAGCGTGACACTACTGCTGCATCTCGGGAGGAAAGTGCACGTGCATGCCCCCACTCGAGACGAGGCCTGACTCCCCTGGGGAGACTCAGAAGCACCCCAAGATCCATGGCAAAACTGGAGAGGAATCCTCAGGTTCCGGCCCCGACTCCACACAAGGACTGAGGCCCCGGCATGGACGGGAGAGGAATCCCGAGACGTCCCCTAGCAACTCGCACGGGGACTGGCCTTTCCTGAGGCCACCAGAGCGGGTCCCTGAGGTCCCCGCTGTAACACGAGAAGACCTGCCGCAACTCGAGAAAATCCAGGAGGTTCTCCCCTCCAGGCGAGATGAGGCCCATTTCCGCTGAGGCGTCTCGAGGCTGATCACACCTCCCCTCTGGAACTTCGAAAGGGTCCTTCACACCCTTGGTGCAAATCAAGAAGTTCCCCGACCTAGCCGTCTCCACTCGAGAGGAATCACGAGGGTCCCGCCCACATCCAGAGGAGCCCCGTTTCCGCCTCGTAGCTCGAGATGAGGGATCCTTTCCCTGCTTCGTCGGGAAAGAGTTCCCGGCGTTCCCGTCGCATCTCAAGAGGAGGCCCTCTCAACAGGAACGGCGAGAGGAACTCCAGGGTCGTGCCACCATTCCAAGAGTCCCCCAGATGTCTCAGTCCATTCCAGAGGAACCTCTTTTCCCTTCACCGGCTCGTCTTTCACGCCGAGGATCGACTCACACCAAGGTGGCACGTGGCACAGCCCTGTGGGAAAGCCTCGTGGGAAAGCCTCGAGGGACAGCCTCGAGGGAAAGCCACAGATCCCTTGATCCACGTGACAGGAAGCGTGACACTACTGCTGCAGCTCGGGAGGAAAGCGCACGTGCATGCCCCCACTCGAGACGAGGCCTGACTCCCCTGGGGAGACTCAGAAGCACCCCAAGATCCATGGCAACACTGGAGAGGAATCCTCAGGTTCCGGCCCCGACTCCACACAAGGACTGAGGCCCCGGCATGGACGGGAGAGGAATCCCGAGAGGTCCCCTAGCAACTCGCATGGGGACTGGCCTTTCCTGAGGCCACCAGAGCGGGTCCCTGAGGTCCCCGCCGTAACTCGAGAAGACCTGCCGCAACTCGAGAAAATCCAGGAGGTTCTCCCCTCCAGGCGAGATGAGGCCCATTTCCGCTGAGGCGTCTCGAGGCTGATCACACCTCCCCTCTGGAACTTCGAAAGGGTCCTTCACACCCTTGGTGCAAATCAAGAAGTTCCCCGACCTAGCCGTCTCCACTCGAGAGGAATCACGAGGGTCCCGCCCACATCCAGAGGAGCCCCGTTTCCGCCTCGTAGCTCAAGATGAGGGATCCTTTCCCTGCTTCGTCGGGAAAGAGTTCCCGGCGTTCCCGTCGCATCTCAAGAGGAGGCCCTCTCAACAGGAACGGCGAGAGGAACTCCAGGGTCGTGCCACCATTCCAAGAGTCCCCCAGATGTCTCAGTCCATTCCAGAGGAACCTCTTTTCCCTTCACCGGCTCGTCTTTCACGCCGAGGATCGACTCACACCAAGGTGGCACGTGGCACAGCCCTGTGGGAAAGCCTCGTGGGAAAGCCTCGAGGGACAGCCTCGAGGGAAAGCCACAGATCCCTTGATCCACGTGACAGGAAGCGTGACACTACTGCTGCAGCTCGGGAGGAAAGCGCACGTGCATGCCCCCACTCGAGACGAGGCCTGACTCCCCTGGGGAGACTCAGAAGCACCCCAAGATCCATGGCAACACTGGAGAGGAATCCTCAGGTTCCAGCCCCGACTCCACACAAGGACTGAGGCCCCGGCATGGACGGGAGAGGAATCCCGAGAGGTCCCCTAGCAACTCGCATGGGGACTGGCCTTTCCTGAGGCCACCAGAGCGGGTCCCTGAGGTCCCCGCCGTAACTCGAGAAGACCTGCCGCAACTCGAGAAAATCCAGGAGGTTCTCCCCTCCAGGCGAGATGAGGCCCATTTCCGCTGAGGCGTCTCGAGGCTGATCACACCTCCCCTCTGGAACTTCGAAAGGGTCCTTCACACCCTTGGTGCAAATCAAGAAGTTCCCCGACCTAGCCGTCTCCACTCGAGAGGAATCACGAGGGTCCCGCCCACATCCAGAGGAGCCCCGTTTCCGCCTCGTAGCTCGAGATGAGGGATCCTTTCCCTGCTTCGTCGGGAAAGAGTTCCCGGCGTTCCCGTCGCATCTCAAGAGGAGGCCCTCTCAACAGGAACGGCGAGAGGAACTCCAGGGTCGTGCCACCATTCCAAGAGTCCCCCAGATGTCTCAGTCCATTCCAGAGGAACCTCTTTTCCCTTCACCGGCTCGTCTTTCACGCCGAGGATCGACTCACACCAAGGTGGCACGTGGCACAGCCCTGTGGGAAAGCCTCGTGGGAAAGCCTCGAGGGACAGCCTCGAGGGAAAGCCACAGATCCCTTGATCCACGTGACAGGAAGCGTGACACTACTGCTGCAGCTCGGGAGGAAAGCGCACGTGCATGCCCCCACTCGAGACGAGGCCTGACTCCCCTGGGGAGACTCAGAAGCACCCCAAGATCCATGGCAACACTGGAGAGGAATCCTCAGGTTCCGGCCCCGACTCCACACAAGGACTGAGGCCCCGGCATGGACGGGAGAGGAATCCCGAGAGGGCCCCTAGCAACTCGCATGGAGACTGGCCTTTCCTGAGGCCACCAGAGCGGGTCCCTGAGGTCCCCGCCGTAACTCCAGAAGACCTGCCGCAACTCGAGAAAATCCAGGAGGTTCTCCCCTCCAGGCGAGATGAGGCCCATTTCCGCTGAGGCGTCTCGAGGCTGATCACACCTCCCCTCTGGAACTTCGAAAGGGTCCTTCACACCCTTGGTGCAAATCAAGAAGTTCCCCGACCTAGCCGTCTCCACTCGAGAGGAATCACGAGGGTCCCGCCCACATCCAGAGGAGCCCCGTTTCCGCCTCGTAGCTCGAGATGAGGGATCCTTTCCCTGCTTCGTCGGGAAAGAGTTCCCGGCGTTCCCGTCGCATCTCAAGAGGAGGCCCTCTCAACAGGAACGGCGAGAGGAACTCCAGGGTCGTGCCACCATTCCAAGAGTCCCCCAGATGTCTCAGTCCATTCCAGAGGAACCTCTTTTCCCTTCACCGGCTCGTCTTTCACGCCGAGGATCGACTCACACCAAGGTGGCACGTGGCACAGCCCTGTGGGAAAGCCTCGTGGGAAAGCCTCGAGGGACAGCCTCGAGGGAAAGCCACAGATCCCTTGATCCACGTGACAGGAAGCGTGACACTACTGCTGCAGCTCGGGAGGAAAGCGCACGTGCATGCCCCCACTCGAGACGAGGCCTGACTCCCCTGGGGAGACTCAGAAGCACCCCAAGATCCATGGCAACACTGGAGAGGAATCCTCAGGTTCCGGCCCCGACTCCACACAAGGACTGAGGCCCCGGCATGGACGGGAGAGGAATCCCGAGAGGTCCCCTAGCAACTCGCATGGGGACTGGCCTTTCCTGAGGCCACCAGAGCGGGTCCCTGAGGTCCCCGCCGTAACTCGAGAAGACCTGCCGCAACTCGAGAAAATCCAGGAGGTTCTCCCCTCCAGGCGAGATGAGGCCCATTTCCGCTGAGGCGTCTCGAGGCTGATCACACCTCCCCTCTGGAACTTCGAAAGGGTCCTTCACACCCTTGGTGCAAATCAAGAAGTTCCCCGACCTAGCCGTCTCCACTCGAGAGGAATCACGAGGGTCCCGCCCACATCCAGAGGAGCCCCGTTTCCGCCTCGTAGCTCGAGATGAGGGATCCTTTCCCTGCTTCGTCGGGAAAGAGTTCCCGGCGTTCCCGTCGCATCTCAAGAGGAGGCCCTCTCAACAGGAACGGCGAGAGGAACTCCAGGGTCGTGCCACCATTCCAAGAGTCCCCCAGATGTCTCAGTCCATTCCAGAGGAACCTCTTTTCCCTTCACCGGCTCGTCTTTCACGCCGAGGATCGACTCACACCAAGGTGGCACGTGGCACAGCCCTGTGGGAAAGCCTCGTGGGAAAGCCTCGAGGGACAGCCTCGAGGGAAAGCCACAGATCCCTTGATCCACGTGACAGGAAGCGTGACACTACTGCTGCATCTCGGGAGGAAAGCGCACGTGCATGCCCCCACTCGAGACGAGGCCTGACTCCCCTGGGGAGACTCAGAAGCACCCCAAGATCCATGGCAACACTGGAGAGGAATCCTCAGGTTCCGGCCCCGACTCCACACAAGGACTGAGGCCCCGGCATGGACGGGAGAGGAATCCCGAGACGTCCCCTAGCAACTCGCACGGGGACTGGCCTTTCCTGAGGCCACCAGAGCGGGTCCCTGAGGTCCCCGCTGTAACTCGAGAAGACCTGCCGCAACTCGAGAAAATCCAGGAGGTTCTCCCCTCCAGGCGAGATGAGGCCCATTTCCGCTGAGGCGTCTCGAGGCTGATCACACCTCCCCTCTGGAACTTCGAAAGGGTCCTTCACACCCTTGGTGCAAATCAAGAAGTTCCCCGACCTAGCCGTCTCCACTCGAGAGGAATCACGAGGGTCCCGCCCACATCCAGAGGAGCCCCGTTTCCGCCTCGTAGCTCGAGATGAGGGATCCTTTCCCTGCTTCGTCGGGAAAGAGTTCCCGGCGTTCCCGTCGCATCTCAAGAGGAGGCCCTCTCAACAGGAACGGCGAGAGGAACTCCAGGGTCGTGCCACCATTCCAAGAGTCCCCCAGATATCTCAGTCCATTCCAGAGGAACCTCTTTTCCCTTCACCGGCTCGTCTTTCACGCCGAGGATCGACTCACACCAAGGTGGCACGTGGCACAGCCCTGTGGGAAAGCCTCGTGGGAAAGCCTCGAGGGACAGCCTCGAGGGAAAGCCACAGATCCCTTGATCCACGTGACAGGAAGCGTGACACTACTGCTGCAGCTCGGGAGGAAAGCGCACGTGCATGCCCCCACTCGAGACGAGGCCTGACTCCCCTGGGGAGACTCAGAAGCACCCCAAGATCCATGGCAACACTGGAGAGGAATCCTCAGGTTCCGGCCCCGACTCCACACAAGGACTGAGGCCCCGGCATGGACGGGAGAGGAATCCCGAGAGGTCCCCTAGCAACTCGCATGGGGACTGGCCTTTCCTGAGGCCACCAGAGCGGGTCCCTGAGGTCCCCGCCGTAACTCGAGAAGACCTGCCGCAACTCGAGAAAATCCAGGAGGTTCTCCCCTCCAGGCGAGATGAGGCCCATTTCCGCTGAGGCGTCTCGAGGCTGATCACACCTCCCCTCTGGAACTTCGAAAGGGTCCTTCACACCCTTGGTGCAAATCAAGAAGTTCCCCGACCTAGCCGTCTCCACTCGAGAGGAATCACGAGGGTCCCGCCCACATCCAGAGGAGCCCCGTTTCCGCCTCGTAGCTCGAGATGAGGGATCCTTTCCCTGCTTCGTCGGGAAAGAGTTCCCGGCGTTCCCGTCGCATCTCAAGAGGAGGCCCTCTCAACAGGAACGGCGAGAGGAACTCCAGGGTCGTGCCACCATTCCAA
This sequence comes from Budorcas taxicolor, assembly GCF_023091745.1. Lineage (NCBI taxonomy): Eukaryota > Metazoa > Chordata > Mammalia > Artiodactyla > Bovidae > Budorcas > Budorcas taxicolor. The sequence continues at coordinate 83,540 of NW_026292401.1, forward strand.
GAGTCCCCCAGATGTCTCAGTCCATTCCAGAGGAACCTCTTTTCCCTTCACCGGCTCGTCTTTCACGCCGAGGATCGACTCACACCAAGGTGGCACGTGGCACAGCCCTGTGGGAAAGCCTCGTGGGAAAGCCTCGAGGGACAGCCTCGAGGGAAAGCCACAGATCCCTTGATCCACGTGACAGGAAGCGTGACACTACTGCTGCAGCTCGGGAGGAAAGCGCACGTGCATGCCCCCACTCGAGACGAGGCCTGACTCCCCTGGGGAGACTCAGAAGCACCCCAAGATCCATGGCAACACTGGAGAGGAATCCTCAGGTTCCGGCCCCGACTCCACACAAGGACTGAGGCCCCGGCATGGACGGGAGAGGAATCCCGAGAGGTCCCCTAGCAACTCGCATGGGGACTGGCCTTTCCTGAGGCCACCAGAGCGGGTCCCTGAGGTCCCCGCCGTAACTCGAGAAGACCTGCCGCAACTCGAGAAAATCCAGGAGGTTCTCCCCTCCAGGCGAGATGAGGCCCATTTCCGCTGAGGCGTCTCGAGGCTGATCACACCTCCCCTCTGGAACTTCGAAAGGGTCCTTCACACCCTTGGTGCAAATCAAGAAGTTCCCCGACCTAGCCGTCTCCACTCGAGAGGAATCACGAGGGTCCCGCCCACATCCAGAGGAGCCCCGTTTCCGCCTCGTAGCTCGAGATGAGGGATCCTTTCCCTGCTTCGTCGGGAAAGAGTTCCCGGCGTTCCCGTCGCATCTCAAGAGGAGGCCCTCTCAACAGGAACGGCGAGAGGAACTCCAGGGTCGTGCCACCATTCCAAGAGTCCCCCAGATGTCTCAGTCCATTCCAGAGGAACCTCTTTTCCCTTCACCGGCTCGTCTTTCACGCCGAGGATCGACTCACACCAAGGTGGCACGTGGCACAGCCCTGTGGGAAAGCCTCGTGGGAAAGCCTCGAGGGACAGCCTCGAGGGAAAGCCACAGATCCCTTGATCCACGTGACAGGAAGCGTGACACTACTGCTGCAGCTCGGGAGGAAAGCGCACGTGCATGCCCCCACTCGAGACGAGGCCTGACTCCCCTGGGGAGACTCAGAAGCACCCCAAGATCCATGGCAACACTGGAGAGGAATCCTCAGGTTCCGGCCCCGACTCCACACAAGGACTGAGGCCCCGGCATGGACGGGAGAGGAATCCCGAGAGGTCCCCTAGCAACTCGCATGGGGACTGGCCTTTCCTGAGGCCACCAGAGCGGGTCCCTGAGGTCCCCGCCGTAACTCGAGAAGACCTGCCGCAACTCGAGAAAATCCAGGAGGTTCTCCCCTCCAGGCGAGATGAGGCCCATTTCCGCTGAGGCGTCTCGAGGCTGATCACACCTCCCCTCTGGAACTTCGAAAGGGTCCTTCACACCCTTGGTGCAAATCAAGAAGTTCCCCGACCTAGCCGTCTCCACTCGAGAGGAATCACGAGGGTCCCGCCCACATCCAGAGGAGCCCCGTTTCCGCCTCGTAGCTCGAGATGAGGGATCCTTTCCCTGCTTCGTCGGGAAAGAGTTCCCGGCGTTCCCGTCGCATCTCAAGAGGAGGCCCTCTCAACAGGAACGGCGAGAGGAACTCCAGGGTCGTGCCACCATTCCAAGAGTCCCCCAGATGTCTCAGTCCATTCCAGAGGAACCTCTTTTCCCTTCACCGGCTCGTCTTTCACGCCGAGGATCGACTCACACCAAGGTGGCACGTGCACAGCCCTGTGGGAAAGCCTCGTGGGAAAGCCTCGAGGGACAGCCTCGAGGGAAAGCCACAGATCCCTTGATCCACGTGACAGGAAGCGTGACACTACTGCTGCAGCTCGGGAGGAAAGCGCACGTGCATGCCCCCACTCGAGACGAGGCCTGACTCCCCTGGGGAGACTCAGAAGCACCCCAAGATCCATGGCAACACTGGAGAGGAATCCTCAGGTTCCGGCCCCCGACTCCACACAAGGACTGAGGCCCCGGCATGGACGGGAGAGGAATCCCGAGAGGTCCCCTAGCAACTCGCATGGGGACTGGCCTTTCCTGAGGCCACCAGAGCGGGTCCCTGAGGTCCCCGCCGTAACTCGAGAAGACCTGCCGCAACTCGAGAAAATCCAGGAGGTTCTCCCCTCCAGGCGAGATGAGGCCCATTTCCGCTGAGGCGTCTCGAGGCTGATCACACCTCCCCTCTGGAACTTCGAAAGGGTCCTTCACACCCTTGGTGCAAATCAAGAAGTTCCCCGACCTAGCCGTCTCCACTCGAGAGGAATCACGAGGGTCCCGCCCACATCCAGAGGAGCCCCGTTTCCGCCTCGTAGCTCGAGATGAGGGATCCTTTCCCTGCTTCGCGGGAAAGAGTTCCCGGCGTTCCGGTCGCATCTCAAGAGGAGGCCCTCTCAACAGGAACGGCGAGAGGAACTCCAGGGTCGTGCCACCATTCCAAGAGTCCCCCAGATGTCTCAGTCCATTCCAGAGGAACCTCTTTTCCCTTCACCGGCTCGTCTTTCACGCCGAGGATCGACTCACACCAAGGTGGCACGTGGCACAGCCCTGTGGGAAAGCCTCGTGGGAAAGCCTCGAGGGACAGCCTCGAGGGAAAGCCACAGATCCCTTGATCCACGTGACAGGAAGCGTGACACTACTGCTGCAGCTCGGGAGGAAAGCGCACGTGCATGCCCCCACTCGAGACGAGGCCTGACTCCCCTGGGGAGACTCAGAAGCACCCCAAGATCCATGGCAACACTGGAGAGGAATCCTCAGGTTCCGGCCCCGACTCCACACAAGGACTGAGGCCCCGGCATGGACGGGAGAGGAATCCCGAGAGGTCCCCTAGCAACTCGCATGGGGACTGGCCTTTCCTGAGGCCACCAGAGCGGGTCCCTGAGGTCCCCGCTGTAACTCGAGAAGACCTTGCGCAACTCGAGAAAATCCAGGAGGTTCTCCCCTCCAGGCGAGATGAGGCCCATTTCCGCTGAGGCGTCTCGAGGCTGATCACACCTCCCCTCTGGAACTTCGAAAGGGTCCTTCACACCCTTGGTGCAAATCAAGAAGTTCCCCGACCTAGCCGTCTCCACTCGAGAGGAATCACGACGGTCCCCGCCCACATCCAGAGGAGCCCCGTTTCCGCCTCGTAGCTCGAGATGAGGGATCCTTTCCCTGCTTCGTCGGGAAAGAGTTCCCGGCGTTCCCGTCGCATCTCAAGAGGAGGCCCTCTCAACAGGAACGGCGAGAGGAACTCCAGGGTCGTGCCACCATTCCAAGAGTCCCCCAGATGTCTCAGTCCATTCCAGAGGAACCTCTTTTCCCTTCACCGGCTCGTCTTTCACGCCGAGGATCGACTCACACCAAGGTGGCACGTGGCACAGCCCTGTGGGAAAGCCTCGTGGGAAAGCCTCGAGGGACAGCCTCGAGGGAAAGCCACAGATCCTTGATCCACGTGACAGGAAGCGTGACACTACTGCTGCAGCTCGGGAGGGAAAGCGCACGTGCATGCCCCCACTCGAGACGAGGCCTGACTCCCCTGGGGGAGACTCAGAAGCACCCCAAGATCCATGGCAACACTGGAGAGGAATCCTCAGGTTCCGGCCCCGACTCCACACAAGGACTGAGGCCCCGGCATGGACGGGAGAGGAATCCCGAGAGGTCCCCTAGCAACTCGCATGGGGACTGGCCTTTCCTGAGGCCACCAGAGCGGGTCCCTGAGGTCCCCGCCGTAACTCGAGAAGACCTGCCGCAACTCGAGAAAATCCAGGAGGTTCTCCCCTCCAGGCGAGATGAGGCCCATTTCCGCTGAGGCGTCTCGAGGCTGATCACACCTCCCCTCTGGAACTTCGAAAGGGTCCTTCACACCCTTGGTGCAAATCAAGAAGTTCCCCGACCTAGCCGTCTCCACTCGAGAGGAATCACGAGGGTCCCGCCCACATCCAGAGGAGCCCGTTTCCGCCTCGTAGCTCGAGATGAGGGATCCTTTCCCTGCTTCGTCGGGAAAAGAGTTCCCGGCGTTCCCGTCGCATCTCAAGAGGAGGCCCTCTCAACAGGAACGGCGAGAGGAACTCCAGGGTCGTGCCACCATTCCAAGAGTCCCCCAGATGTCTCAGTCCATTCCAGAGGAACCTCTTTTCCCTTCACCGGCTCGTCTTTCACGCCGAGGATCGACTCACACCAAGGTGGCACGTGGCACAGCCCTGTGGGAAAGCCTCGTGGGAAAGCCTCGAGGGACAGCCTCGAGGGAAAGCCACAGATCCCTTGATCCACGTGACAGGAAGCGTGACACTACTGCTGCAGCTCGGGAGGGAAAGCGCACGTGCATGCCCCCACTCGAGACGAGCCTGACTCCCCTGGGGAGACTCAGAAGCACCCCAAGATCCATGGCAACACTGGAGAGGAATCCTCAGGTTCCGGCCCCGACTCCACACAAGGACTGAGGCCCCGGCATGGACGGGAGAGGAATCCCGAGAGGTCCCCTAGCAACTCGCATGGGGACTGGCCTTTCCTGAGGCCACCAGAGCGGGTCCCTGAGGTCCCCGCCGTAACTCGAGAAGACCTGCCGCAACTCGAGAAAATCCAGGAGGTTCTCCCCTCCAGGCGAGATGAGGCCCATTTCCGCTGAGGCGTCTCGAGGCTGATCACACCTCCCCTCTGGAACTTCGAAAGGGTCCTTCACACCCTTGGTGCAAATCAAGAAGTTCCCCGACCTAGCCGTCTCACTCGAGAGAGAATCACGAGGGTCCCGCCCACATCCAGAGGAGCCCCGTTTCCGCCTCGTAGCTCGAGATGAGGGATCCTTTCCCTGCTTCGTCGGGAAAGAGTTCCCGGCGTTCCCGTCGCATCTCAAGAGGAGGCCCTCTCAACAGGAACGGCGAGAGGAACTCCAGGGTCGTGCCACCATTCCAAGAGTCCCCCAGATGTCTCAGTCCATTCCAGAGGAACCTCTTTTCCCTTCAGCGGCTCGTCTTTCACGCCGAGGATCGACTCACACCAAGGTGGCACGTGGCACAGCCCTGTGGGAAAGCCTCGTGGGAAGCCTCGAGGACAGCCTCGAGGGAAAGCCACAGATCCCTTGATCCACGTGACAGGAAGCGTGACACTACTGCTGCAGCTCGGGAGGAAAGCGCACGTGCATGCCCCCACTCGAGACGAGGCCTGACTCCCCTGGGGAGACTCAGAAGCACCCCAAGATCCATGGCAACACTGGAGAGGAATCCTCAGGTTCCGGCCCCGACTCCACACAAGGACTGAGGCCCCGGCATGGACGGGAGAGGAATCCCGAGAGGTCCCCTAGCAACTCGCATGGGGACTGGCCTTTCCTGAGGCCACCAGAGCGGGTCCCTGAGGTCCCCGCCGTAACTCGAGAAGACCTGCCGCAACTCGAGAAAATCCAGGAGGTTCTCCCCTCCAGGCGAGATGAGGCCCATTTCCGCTGAGGCATCTCGAGGCTGATCACACCTCCCCTCTGGAACTTCGAAAGGGTCCTTCACACCCTTGGTGCAAATCAAGAAGTTCCCCGACCTAGCCGTCTCCACTCGAGAGGAATCACGAGGGTCCCGCCCACATCCAGAGGAGCCCCGTTTCCGCCTCGTAGCTCGAGATGAGGGATCCTTTCCCTGCTTCGTCGGGAAAGAGTTCCCGGCGTTCCCGTCGCATCTCAAGAGGAGGCCCTCTCAACAGGAACGGCGAGAGGAACTCCAGGGTCGTGCCACCATTCCAAGAGTCCCCAGATGTCTCAGTCCATTCCAGAGGAACCTCTTTTCCCTTCACCGGCTCGTCTTTCACGCCGAGGATCGACTCACACCAAGGTGGCACGTGGCACAGCCCTGTGGGAAAGCCTCGTGGGAAAGCCTCGAGGGACAGCCTCGAGGGAAAGCCACAGATCCCTTGATCCACGAGACAGGAAGCGTGACACTACTGCTGCAGCTCGGGAGGAAAGCGCACGTGCATGCCCCCACTCGAGACGAGGCCTGACTCCCCTGGGGAGACTCAGAAGCACCCAAGATCCATGGCAACACTGGAGAGGAATCCTCAGGTTCCGACCCCGACTCCACACAAGGACTGAGGCCCCGGCATGGACGGGAGAGGAATCCCGAGAGGTCCCCTAGCAACTCGCATGGGGACTGGCCTTTCCTGAGGCCACCAGAGCGGGTCCCTGAGGTCCCCGCCGTAACTCGAGAAGACCTGCCGCAACTCGAGAAAATCCAGGAGGTTCTCCCCTCCAGGCGAGATGAGGCCCATTTCCGCTGAGGCGTCTCGAGGCTGATCACACCTCCCCTCTGGAACTTCGAAAGGGTCCTTCACACCCTTGGTGCAAATCAAGAAGTTCCCCGACCTAGCCGTCTCCACTCGAGAGGAATCACGAGGGTCCCGCCCACATCCAGAGGAGCCCCGTTTCCGCCTCGTTAGCTCGAGATGAGGGATCCTTTCCCTGCTTCGTCGGGAAAGAGTTCCCGGCGTTCCCGTCGCATCTCAAGAGGAGGCCCTCTCAACAGGAACGGCGAGAGGAACTCCAGGGTCGTGCCACCATTCCAAGAGTCCCCCAGATGTCTCAGTCCATTCCAGAGGAACCTCTTTTCCTTCACCGGCTCGTCTTTCACGCCGAGGATCGACTCACACCAAGGTGGCACGTGGCACAGCCCTGTGGAAAGCCTCGTGGGAAAGCCTCGAGGGACAGCCTCGAGGGAAAGCCACAGATCCCTTGATCCACGTGACAGGAAGCGTGACACTACTGCTGCAGCTCGGGAGGAAAGCGCACGTGCATGCCCCCACTCGAGACGAGGCCTGACTCCCCTGGGGAGACTCAGAAGCACCCCAAGATCCATGGCAACACTGGAGAGGAATCCTCAGGTTCCGGCCCCGACTCCACACAAGGACTGAGGCCCCGGCATGGACGGGAGAGGAATCCCGAGAGGTCCCCTAGCAACTCGCATGGGGACTGGCCTTTCCTGAGGCCACCAGAGCGGGTCCCTGAGGTCCCCGCCGTAACTCGAGAAGACCTGCCGCAACTCGAGAAAATCCAGGAGGTTCTCCCCTCCAGGCGAGATGAGGCCCATTTCCGCTGAGGCATCTCGAGGCTGATCACACCTCCCCTCTGGAACTTCGAAAAGGGTCCTTCACACCCTTGGTGCAAATCAAGAAGTTCCCCGACCTAGCCGTCTCCACTCGAGAGGAATCACGAGGGTCCCGCCCACATCCAGAGAGCCCCGTTTCCGCCTCGTAGCTCGAGATGAGGGATCCTTTCCCTGCTTCGTCGGGAAAGAGTCCCCGGCATTCCCGTCGCATCTCAAGAGGAGGCCCTCTCAACAGGAACGGCGAGAGGAACTCCAGGGTCGTGCCACCATTCCAAGAGTCCCCCAGATGTCTCAGTCCATTCCAGAGGAACCTCTTTTCCCTTCACCGGCTCGTCTTTCACGCCGAGGATCGACTCACACCAAGGTGGCACGTGGCACAGCCCTGTGGGAAAGCCTCGTGGGAAAGCCTCGAGGGACAGCCTCGAGGGAAGCCACAGATCCCTTGATCCACGTGACAGGAAGCGTGACACTACTGCTGCAGCTCGGGAGGAAAGCGCACGTGCATGCCCCCACTCGAGACGAGGCCTGACTCCCCTGGGGAGACTCAGAAGCACCCCAAGATCCATGGCAACACTGGAGAGGAATCCTCAGGTTCCGGCCCCGACTCCACACAAGGACTGAGGCCCCGGCATGGACGGGAGAGGAATCCCGAGAGGTCCCCTAGCAACTCGCATGGGGACTGGCCTTCCTGAGGCCACCAGAGCGGGTCCCTGAGGTCCCCGCCGTAACTCGAGAAGACCTGCCGCAACTCGAGAAAATCCAGGAGGTTCTCCCCTCCAGGCGAGATGAGGCCCATTTCCGCTGAGGCGTCTCGAGGCTGATCACACCTCCCCTCTGGAACTTCGAAAGGGTCCTTCACACCCTTGGTGCAAATCAAGAAGTTCCCCGACCTAGCCGTCTCCACTCGAGAGGAATCACGAGGGTCCCGCCCACATCCAGAGGAGCCTCGTTTCCGCCTCGTAGCTCGAGATGAGGGATCCTTTCCCTGCTTCGTCGGGAAAGAGTTCCCGGCGTTCCCGTCGCATCTCAAGAGGAGGCCGTCTCAACAGGAACGGCGAGAGGAACTCCAGGGTCGTGCCACCATTCCAAGAGTCCCCCAGATGTCTCAGTCCATTCCAGAGGAACCTCTTTTCCCTTCACCGGCTCGTCTTTCACGCCGAGGATCGACTCACACCAAGGGTGGCACGTGGCACAGCCCTGTGGAAAGCCTCGTGGGAAAGCCTCGAGGGACAGCCTCGAGGGAAATCCACAGATCCCTTGATCCACGTGACAGGAAGCGTGACACTACTGCTGCAGCTCGGGAGGAAAGCGCTACGTGCATGCCCCCACTCGAGACGAGGCCTGACTCCCCTGGGGAGACTCAGAAGCACCCCAAGATCCATGGCAACACTGGAGAGGAATCCTCAGGTTCCGGCCCCGACTCCACACAAGGACTGAGGCCCCGGCATGGACGGGAGAGGAATCCCGAGAGGTCCCCTAGCAACTCGCATGGGGACTGGCCTTTCCTGAGGCCACCAGAGCGGGTCCCTGAGGTCCCCGCCGTAACTCGAGAAGACCTGCCGCAACTCGAGAAAATCCAGGAGGTTCTCCCCTCCAGGTGAGATGAGGCCCATTTCCGCTGAGGCGTCTCGAGGCTGATCACACCTCCCCTCTGGAACTTCGAAAGGGTCCTTCACACCCTTGGTGCAAATCAAGAAGTTCCCCCGACTTAGCCGTCTCCACTCGAGAGGAATCACGAGGGTCCCGCCCACATCCAGAGGAGCCCCGTTTCCGCCTCGTAGCTCGAGATGAGGATCCTTT